>NC_090937.1:1662125175-1662292675 GCF_040938575.1 Ambystoma mexicanum | reverse complement strand
ATTACACCAGAAGCCAGAAGTTTACAGCTCCAATTATTTAATGAACTCTCGGAAGACCACTTTGAAAAAAAAATGGCATGCACTTAGATTGCAAAGTATAATGGTAAGAATTGATTAAAGTAACCTCAAAGACTTCCCATGAGGTGATGTTTTGGGTGGGGGAGGGCAGGAAGTGGGTAAAATGCCCATAAGGATTAGCATGGCCATGGGC
Source organism: Ambystoma mexicanum (assembly GCF_040938575.1). Lineage (NCBI taxonomy): Eukaryota > Metazoa > Chordata > Amphibia > Caudata > Ambystomatidae > Ambystoma > Ambystoma mexicanum. Next base: position 1,662,292,464 of record NC_090937.1, on the reverse strand, counting down.
AGTCAATGGATGGGCAAATTACCAAGCAATACCTACAAGCTGTGTGTCCCTCCTCATGTGCCATTCTCCCTATCTGTGCCCTAATGCAATAGTTTTGGCTTCTAGGTGGCGCAAGAGCCACTTAATTGCTCAAAGGGTAGAAAGCAAGAGCGAGACATTTGGTTCCTACACAAGAACAGATAGTGGTTCTGTAGGTTTGTGACCCGTTTTGGATATCCAATTACTAATTCACCCAATAGAAACAATGCTTTGCGAGACTCCACGAAACGAATCCCTTTACTTGCACAAATGAAAGGAGTAATACAGAAACTCTGTAGGTTCTCATTAACTATAGTCAGAATCTACAACAGGTTTTCGCCACGGCGTTCTGGGGCCTGCGACCGCTCTACCGCCACCTCTCACTTCCAGAACATCTTCATTCTCGAGCTCTCTGCTCATCCACCTCCAACTCTCTGACGGTCGGATGCTTCTCCAAGCAGAGAGTTGGGGCAGGTCTATCTCCTCGGCTGGTGCCTCCCTCTGGAACAGCCTCCCTGCCTCTCTCAAACTTGAGCAGAACTACCTCCGGTTCTGGAAGCAACTCAAGACCTTTCTTTTCGCTTCTGCTTTCTCTCTTCCACTCCCCTGCTGATGCACCCGACTGCTCCGCACACTGGTCACCCTCTGAACTCAGGCCCCGGCTCCTGCATGTCCAGTTGCCCTCGCACTGCCTCCGGCCTCCCCAGCACCTAAGGGCCTGTATCTGCAACGCTGGAGTCCCTTCCCTCTGCATCTATGAGCCACTCGCTGGCTGCACTTGAGTAAACTGCATTTCCCCCTCTCTCTCCCCCGGCACTTTTCCCCTTCCCTCTTCGCCGCACTTGCGCGATCTGAATGACACAAGGCCTAGTAAGATCGTTACTCTGTCCTCCCTTTATTTCCCCTCCTTGCCTTGTCGCGCCTAGAAACACTTGGGTACAGGCGCATTATAAATGCCATATCATATCATATCATCTACCCTCGCCTATGTATGGTCTGGAAGCGGTGGATTAAGAAAGAAAGACCTAGACACTCTTGAGGTACTCGCTTGGAAAGGAATATTACGTCTCCCCTCATGTACTCCTATGGCGGCAGAGGCTGGAAATGGGGCTGCCATCTGTGTCCTCGTTGGTGGCACTCTACAAAATACTAAACCCTCAGAGAGTGTCACTTAACGAAATACTCAAGGACATTTTGTTGAAGGGTTCATCAACTGCACTAGACACCTGTAGGACAGAATGTGTGGAGCCTTTACAAGAATGTGGGTGTGATGAAGACCTGGTAGGAGCAAATCGTGAAAGGGTTAAACGTGATCTACGTGAACAGGACCGGGTGAAGCCTTAACTACATGCACCTCCTTAAGAGTATATGTGCTCACCTCAAGAACATACTACACCAGCCCTAAGTACCTGGAGCGTTTCCCTGACCCCAAATACCGCCTGGAGTTCAAGAGAGACAGCGGTTTAATCAACTGTGGGGACCCCAAAGAGCTGTTCCCAAGGAACAGAGATGCTGCTGTTTATGTGGTAATCGGAAAGAGTTAGAAACATGGAAATAAAGCACACAGTATACTTATTTTTTCACAAACTAGTTTGTAATAATTAATTTGCAAGATCAATTGAATTCTGGTCCCAGTCATTATATGGAAATCAATTTAAGATGATCATAGCGCTTGGGTATTGTTACGGGGTGGCCATAGCGCTTGTGCATTGTTATGGGGTGACCATAGTGCTTGTGCATTGTTACGGGGTGGCCATAGCGCTTGTGCATTGTTAAGGGGTGATCATAGCGCTTGTGCATTGTTACGGGGTGACGATAGCGCTTGTGCATTGTTATGGGGTGATCATAGCGCTTGTGCGTTGTTACGGGGTGATCATAGCGCTTGTGCATTGTTACGGGGTGACGATAGCGCTTGTGCATTGTTATGGGGTGATCATAGTGCTTGTGCGTTGTTACGGGGTGACCATAGCGCTTGTGCGTTTTTACGGGGTGGCCATAGCGCTTGTGCGTTTTTACGGGGTGGCCATAGCGCTTGTGCATTGTTACGGGGTGGCCATAGCGCTTGTGCATGGTTACGGGGTGACCGTAGCGCTTTTGCATGGTTACGGGGTGACCATAGCGCTTGTGCATTGTTACCTGGTGATCATAGCGCTTGTGCATTGTTACGGGTGATCATAGCGCTTGTGCATTGTTACGGGTGGTCATAGCACTTGTGCATTGTTACGGGGTGGCCATAGCGCTTGTGCATGGTTACGGGGTGACCGTAGCGCTTTTGCATGGTTACGGGGTGACCATAGCGCTTGTGCATTGTTACCTGGTGATCATAGCGCTTGTGCATTGTTACGGGTGATCATAGCGCTTGTGAATTGTTACGGGTGGTCATAGCACTTGTGCATTGTTACGGGTGATCATAGCGCTTGTGCATTGTTATGGGGTGACCGTACCGCTTTTGCATGGTTACGGGGTGACCATAGTGCTTGTGCATTGTTACGGGTGATCATAGCGCTTGTGCATTGTTACGGGTGATCATAGCGCTAGTGCATTGTTATGGGGTGGCCATAGCACTTGTGCATTGTTACCGGGTGATCATAGTGCTTGTGCATTGTTACGGGTGATCATAGCGCTTGTGCATTGTTACGGGTGATCATAGCGCTAGTGCATTGTTACGGGGTGATCATAGCGCTTGTGCATTGTTACGGGATGATCATAGCGCTTGTGCATTGTTATGGGATGATCATAGCGCTTGTGCATTGTTACGGGATGATCATAGCGCTTGTGCATTGTTACGGGATGATCATAGCGCTTGTGCATTGTTATGGGGTGGCCATAGCGCTTGTGCATTGTTATGGGATGATCATAGCGCTTGTGCATTGTTACGGGATGATCATAGCGCTTGTGCATTGTTACGGGGTGACCATAGCGCTTGTGCATTGTTACCGGGTGATCATAGCGCTTGTGCATTGTTACGGGTGGTCATAGCGCTTGTGCATTGTTATGGGGTGGGTTGTCTATCAGAAATTGCTGTTTGAATTGTAAGAGTATGACCATTCTTTTTGAAATATTTTTTATACATGATTGTGAAATGTTTGTGGTGAGGTTTTGATAAACCAAAAATACAAATAGAATTCCAGGTTGAGTCCGCTCCCGAACCTCACAGTTGGAGGTTTTCAGAGGCCTTGGCACCCGCGCGGGTGTGGAACTGTGGGGTGACGCCCCCCTTTTAGTGATCTGGAGATGGGGTGACAGCCTGGAACAGAGGGGGATCGGGAGCCATGTTGAGGACTTGGTTGAGGATTTGGGGCCTGGCTATGGTCGAGTTTGAGGTGGCTGTGAAAGGGGTCCCCTGGGCGCAGTCCCTAGCGGCCTACGTCGGCTGGTGCAGGAGTGACTTGACTCGCTGGAGAAGATCTTAAGGGCAGAATATACAGGGAGGTCGCAGCTGCACTGCAGCGGATAATGTGGCGGGGTGCTGCTAGTGGACGGTAAGCTGCCGTGTGGGGGTGGGGAGGGGGGGCTATGTGCATAGTATAGCTGTGGCAGTGGATAGAGAGGCGAGGATTGGGGTAGAGGGAGAAAAGAGTTGAATATAATCTCTAAGACCGCAGCACAGTCAAGTAAACATCCTGTGCTGTTTCTATAGCTTAGCGGGTGCCTATATGCAACACTGTCCACTGTCCACGAGCTGCTCGCTGGTGGGCAGACATGCCAGTCTGCAGAGGGTAGATAGCAACTTGCTACTAGCACTAGAAGAGGGGCACGTCCACCCACAACTGCACGCACACCGGGCAAGCCGGCTCAGCCGGATCTCTTTCCCATGACTGCTGAATTGCGGTCCATAATTTATTTATTTATTCGGATTTGTAGAGCGCACCTCAGCCCAAGGGCACCCTACGATTGATTGTGGATGCAATGTTCCCTGGATGTAGAATGGCAAACTCCTCTTCCCCTCCATCCCAGGCGCACCGTGACTTCCATGAATTTGCTTCCAGTTTTAAGGTATTGGTTTGGCCATCTCATCATGGCGTCTTCACTCTTTATTTGCGCTGAATGGAAGCAAAGCCATATTCCTTGAGTCTTGAATCTCAGCCACACAACCAAGCAGGTCCCGTGACTTACAGCCAGACTCAGGACCAACGCCTGCATGTGTACGTGGATGTTTGTGGTCTCTCGGTGTGTCACCCATGTGACTGTCTGTGCCAAGAGTCTTCTGAGACCTTCGCCTAGAGTTTGGCCATGGATAGGCCTGCCAGTGTCCTCGTTGGCAGTGTGCCGTGTTGCATAGCGGTGTGCGGTCCATATTGGTCTCACATGTACCCCTCGATCTTCTCACCCTCCTCTGCAGGGATCCCAGCAGGCCGTGGCAGATTTTCGGGTGTACGTGGAGAACCGCACCCGGAACCCAGATGAACTGAGCCGCAAGCAGATCAGGACATACCAGCTGTACAGTCGCACCACCAGCAAGCATGTGCAGGTCCTTGGCAAGCGAGTGAACGCCAATGGAGACGATGGCAACAAGTATGGTAAGAGGTGGCGTGACACTTCTCGCGGGCTCTGCTGAAGCCTGTAAGCCAGAAGTTTGTGCGGTTTGTTGTGCTATAGGGTTGTGGTTGTGTTTGGTTAGAGTTTGAGAGGTGTGTGCAGAGGGCTGAAGTTGTTAGTGGATTTGTAATTGAAGAGTGTCATGTTTAGTTAGACTGCTTAATCAGCACCAATTGGACTATGATTTGTGAGAAGGGGAAGGAAGGGGGAGGGGGTTTGTCGCTGCCCTTGTGCTGTGATAAGTGGCATGTGGCTTGGTGCCCACAGTCCCTGTTCTTCAGTATCTGCAGTACCCTTTGCCCCTTTACTCACCAGGCGTTGGATTCAACGTCCACACGTCATGTGCACGGTGGGCACGAGGTATGCGCCTAGAAACACATGTGCAGGCGCGTTATAAGTGCCACATCAGATCATATCATACACTATGCGCCTGGAGCAGGCTTTCGTGCTGCGCCTTGGGAGCTATGCCAATTTAAGTGGGCCATACAGGTGTTGCTGCATAATGTTGCTTGTATACACCCCGCCACGCCCCCCCAACAACTGAGACAAAGATGTGTGCCACACAACCAACCAATCCATTCCCCAGCACCAGCGGGGGGTCTGCGTTGGGCCATGCCGCAGTGCTGCACTGGTGGCAATAGAAGTCTAAAAACAACTCTGTTGCTGGTGTTTCACATTAATCTCCCCCCTCCCCCTCTGGTGAAGTCCATGGCACTACCTTTATACCTGAAAATGAAGCTTGCCAGCACTGTGTCTCGGGGCAGACCAATGACCAGTCCCGCTGTAAATGCCCCACGTCACCCATCCTGCCCCCCACCAACCCCATACGCACCCCAACAATTCGAACCACACACCTGGGTCCCCCCCTTTCCTCCACTCCACCCCAGGCTGCTGTGTTTTACAACAGTGCCATCAAGACCTACGAAAACACAATGAAAGAAAATGCATTTAATTGACCAGCATTAGTCTGTCATTGTCTCCCACAGCATGCAGCTTTAAGAAGCCCCCCTCTCCCCTCCAATCGCCCACCATTCACACCTCTTGAGGTGCATGCCCTGGGCTAGTGCCACACATGCCCACCCCTGCATGACCTGTATAGACAGCTGTGCATGCAGGAATCCATGCTTAACTGCACGGATCACTGCTGATGGAAGATTTGTGGTGGTGGGGGGCAGGGAGGATTATGCCCCAGGCAGTCTATACAAAGAAACAAAGCAGTAGAACACCTGCAAGACAGAGCAGCGTGGTGGGGTACTGGAGTGTTACCAGCTGGGTTCGGGTTTGAAGCCTCTGTAGGAGAGAAGTAAAAAAAGAATGTGCCCTGCCCTGCCTTCCCGAAACCATGTCCATTGTCCCCTAAAATAGGGGAGTGGTGGTGGCTTTCTCCAAAACTAAGAGAACGCCGTACCCTTTAGTTCCTGCCCACTTTGGCCTCTGGTTGTGCTACTGGGGAATAGTGCACATGCACAGAGTCCCTCCACAAACCCACAGCAGCTCTCCAGTCCTTGCACGATGCGTGTTTGAAATCACCGGCAGCGCGTGAACATTCCACACAGCCCCGCCTGTCGCCCACACATCTGTGCAATGATAACACAGTGCACGCGTGTGTGGCGCTCTACTCGTGCTGTCAGCAGCTTGAGGGGGCCCTGGCCTGGGAAATGTCCGTGCACCTGCCCAGAAGAGGCCTGGCTGAAGAAATCAGAGTGTGAAACGTCGGATTCCTCCACCTACGCTGGGGAGGCGGCGGCCATTTTGAATGTACGAGACAAGGCACAGGAGTGGTTGCTTGGCATGGCTGTGGCAACGACGTGACCTGTGATAAGGTGTGCACACGGTGCGTATTGCACCGCATGTCCGAAGCCTGAGTGAAGTTCCAGAAGGTTCTGTGAGGCAACAGGAATGTCCAACATGCATGGAATGCATTGCAGATAGCGGCAGGGACGCAGCAGGTTGGAAGGCCAGGATTCTGTATTCAGTGCAGTTGAGTGACCTGTGGTCCACAGGTTGTGTGATACCTGCCTAACTTCCGGGTTTTCCCCGGAACGCTGGGTTTTTAGCCTCTTCTCCGGGTCTCCAGGGAAGACCCGGAGTCTCTGGGTTTTTGTGGGCGTGACCAAAAAGAATGCAGACTGGATTAAAATAAACGTACAATACTGCTTCCAATCCGGTGTTGAAAGCAGTATTACTGCGTTTATTTTGCTTAAGCTTTCATTCTTTTTGGCCAGTTTGCCTTATGTTCTAGTCGCCCTAAATTGACATGTGGATGGGGCGTGTGCAAAGGGGCGGAGTCTTGTGTGGCTGTGGGCAGGGCACACATCTCACGGTTTTTGATTTTCAAATATAGGCAGGTATGGTGTTGTCCCCTCTTAACTCTCCCCCTCCTGTATCCGCAGCCCTGCTCATCGTGGAAACCGACACGTTTGGGAGCCACGTCCGCATTAGAGGAAAGGAAACCGGCTACTACATCTGCATGAGCAAGAGCGGCAAAGTCCTGGGCAAGGTAAAGATGCAGGGGGTCCCACCGGCAGGCAAGCGATGAAGAATCGGGGGCGGTGGGGGCTCTACCCTCCACCAACATCCTCACATCCTCAATGGGCCCTGCCTGCACCTTCACACTCCAATGTTAGAAGCCGGTGAAGGCCTTGACTTTCAGAACATTAGTGATTGGGTCACTACCGAGGGCCCAGGGCTCATGGAAAGCTCACTCTTACCACAGAGTACTTAAAGGAGTATAGCTATGTCGTCTTGAATGTACATTTAGGCCGTAAACTATATTCTCCCGCACGCAGAAACCCCACTTAATATTCCACCTCCAGAAGCACTTAAACATCACTTTTGAAATGTGATCTGTATTAGCACAGGGACTCCATTCTAGACCCCTTGCAAATTCCGCCAGACCAAAAAGCCGTATTGCTAATTGCGTTGGAGTTATCCCAGCGCAATTACCACCGGGATAACGCCAACCTCCTAGTGAGGCCCCATGGTCTTTTCGACAGTTGAGTGTCACCACTCAGTGTTTACAAACACTGTACGCAGGGGTCAGGGCCTACATGTAAAAGTGGGAGGACTCATTGACATACCAATTCAATGTGGTGTCACCAGAAATGAGCATCTCAAGGTCCCTCTGAAAAAAGTGTTGGGGAGATCCGTCCACCCGCGTGTACCCTCGGCTTGAGCCCTGACTGTATGTGTGACAGAGCTGGCAATATGAGGAAACCTTGGGGTCTAGGGTACTGAACAAGGTATGGAAAATGGGGGGTGGCAGGCTAGAAGAAAGCTGATAAAGTACCCACCGGTTTCTAACTGACAGGCTTCTCCACATGCACCAGTTTTGTTTGTTTGTTTATTTTGCTTATATAGCCCGCCATGACCCAGGGTACCTTGCAGTACAGATTATTGTTACATATGATTACAAGTGGGCAGCAAATACATAGTACAACTGGTACGTAATACAGATGTGAACATAATAGAGATGTGTTTAGGTCGCAAGACACCTGCGTAAGTACAATATACAAGTGATCAGTACAAGGAGTGACAATGATCTGCTTGCGTCACGACAGTTTTGGGTTCGTTTTTATTCGATAACCAGGAGATGACATGGCTTCTGAGTTCTTTAGGAGATTATGTGGATTGGATGTTCTGAGGGAGTGTGTTCCATAATTGGGCGGCAAGAACCGGGAAGCTTGTTCCGCCTGCCTTTTTAAGGGTGTACCTGGACAGCACAAGGCAGGAGGTGTTCTGGTGGTTCTGGCTGACGATTTTTGGATATATTTGTCTGTAATACACGGCGGGGGCTCGATGGCTCAGAGCTTTGTGGGTAAGGCAAAGTGTTTTTAGGTCAATTTTTTCTTGAATGGACAGCCACTTACAGTGTCTTCTAGTAGCCGAGATGTGCTCTCTTTTGGGAATGTTTAATGCTGCTCCGAGCGCATTATTTTGCAGAATCTGCGGCTTGTTGGTTATAGATTTGTTGGCACCTAGGTATAAACCGTTGAAGTAGTCCAACTTGGATTGTATAAGTGCTCTGGCCAATGTTAGGCAGCTGTCAGAGGATAGTAAGGGTCTGCAAGCCCTGATCAGCTTGCTGTATAGGCCGTGGCTGAGGCAGTCATAATAACTTGTTTAGTAAGGTTGCAGTTGGCATCGAGGTAAAGCCCTAAGGTTTTCACCACTTTGGCTATAGGTATGTTATTCCCATCTATATGGATACTAGTGTAGTTGGGGCTAAGTTTTAGTATGTTGTTGGGAGATCCGACTCTGAACAGCTCAGTCTTATCATTCAGGCAGGCCATGAGTGGCCATCCATGCCTGAATGATGGTGTAGACTTAGTTGATCCGGCAGACGTCTATGTCGTAGGTACCAGATAGTGATAGGAGTATCTGGGTGTCATCTGCGTAGTTAGTGTAAATGACACCCAGACAGTCCAGTTTATCGAATAAGGGCTTTGTAAAGATATTGTACAAAGTGGGCGATACACAAGACCCTTGTGGGACTCCGCAGGTGATGGGGATCGGGTCTGCCGCTGCTGTAGGCGAGAAGACGTGCATGGTCCTATTGTCAAGGAAGGACCGTATCCACATGCTGGCGGAGTTCGAAAAGTGAACAGCCGATGACAAGTGTTCACATAGAATGTTATGGTCAACCAAATCAAAGGCTGCCAACAGGTCTAGGAGGAGTAGAATGGCAACTTTACTTTTGTCTTTTAGGTCATCAATTTGGCTTTTGAGGTAAACAAGGGCTGTTTCTGTTCCATGTTGCGGTCTGAAGCCAGATTGATGAGCTCCTAGTAGTTTATTGAGCTCTAGGTAGTCTTGAATTTGCAAGTAGGCTACTCTATCTAAGATTTTCAGTAGGAAGGGGACTGTAGTAATCAGCCTATAGTTGGTGGGAATAGCCGGGTCAAGAGTTTTTGAGGAAGGGGAGCACCCATGACTGTTTTAGGTTACTTGGGACTCAGTTATTAGGGAATGAGGATTTTATTAGTTTGGTGATGAAGGGAGCTAAATTCCTGGCCGCATCTTTAAAAATCTGTGCTGGGCAGCTGTCGCCTTTACAATTCGAAGGTTTAAGTGAAGCTATAATTTTTTGTACTTCAGAGATGGAAACCTTGTTGAATTTGAAACCTGAGTTATGGTCAGGGGTGGAAGGCAGAGTGGGCCTTGTTGGATTGGCTGAGGACGGTTGGAGTCGTTTGTCTGCTATTTTGGTCTGGAGTCCTGAAATTATGTTGGAAAGCGCAATTTGAATACAGGTACACCAGGGTTGTCCTTAGTGCATCCTTAGTGTATCCTTAGTGCTGGTACCTATGAGGAGGGGAGGTAGGGGTTTTCTAATTCTCTAAGGATAGTAAATATTTCCTTAGTGTTGGATCCTGCTTGATTGATTCAATCGTTATAGGTTTATTTTTTTGTTCGGATGATATCACTTTTGTAGGTGGCAGTGGTATTGATAAGGTTGGTTTTGTTTTCTGCGGTAGGAGATAATTTCCAAAGTGTTTCGAGTTTTCTTTTTTCTGTGTGGAGTAGTTTGAGTTCAGGGGTGAACCAGGAGTTCAAATGTGCTCTGGATTTACCTTTACGTAATTTGAGCGGTGCAATGGTGTCTATAGTTTTAGACATGGAATCATTGTAGGTATCAACCAGTAGATAAAGGTCATTAGTGTCAGGTAAGGCATTGAGGGTAGGGATAACCAGGGGTATTATGGCCTCGGCTGTAATATTGTGTTTATTTCTGGTAAAACATTGTGGTGCAACTGGAGGCTTTATTAACTCCGAGTTGTTTACATTAAGTTCTAGGGATAAAAGGTGATGGTCAGACCAACCACACAAGTGGTGTGGGTTCCTTGAGGGTGATGTTGCAATTGAGGTCTACTACCCAGTCGAGTATCCTTCCCTCCTCGTGGTGTGGAATCAGAAAATACATTATTATGGCTTTTACACGATGCAAAGAGAAATACACCAACACGGGCTTGTAAAGATTCCCAGAATCTTTATTGCAATACTGAACAGTTTATAAAACAAAGTACACAAATAGCTATTTGGCCGTCAGTACATCACAGAGACCACCAGCAAGTTCAATGTGAGCAGTGAACAGGAATTGCTAGCTGGACTTCAGTGTATTTATACAGTTTCTTTATAACGATGTCCAGCCTCTTACAAGTTAATCATGTACTGGGCTAGGGACGTGCCAGGTTCGTTCCTAATTTACATATCTCGTGTATGCGGTTTACTTTTTAATACATTTACTAACAAACACTATTATTCTCTGGGTTTAACTTTACACTCTTTACACATTGATTTAATACAGGTCAAACAGATGTTTCGCATGTCGTGTTCAAATAGTGTTAGTGTTCTTATAAACTTGTAGGTTAACATCGCCGATTCAAGTAATCCCCTGATCCCGAGGTCAACAAAGGACGAGTCTTCGAAACATCTGCAGTGCTGGCAATAAATACCCCAGGTAGTAGAATCCCTAAATAGCAGGTTCCTTGCCAATCCCTGGGCAACCATGGAAATGCCACAAACAAAATAGACAGGTTCACCTACGTACAGAGGTCTGTTCTCACTAGTCAAATTCGCAACGTTGGCGCATTTTCTAAAATTACCCATTGACCGTTCCATTCCTCTGTATGTAGAAGGATACTGAATCGGGGCTATGGTTAACAGAATAAGATGGAGGCGTGGCATATTAATTGCCTATAGGAGCCATTTTGAAAGAGATCAAAGACTGAAAAGGACGAGACAATCTATCAGAGGGCCTAACAGAAGCAACGTTTGGCTTACTTCTATTTGCAAAAAGCGAGCATCCCAGGGGCATCAAAACACATTTTTCAAAACTATTCAAATTCGTACCATCAAAGTTCCCTGAGATGCTGTCATTCCATCGGCCAAAGAATAGTGCTCTAAGAGAAGCATAACAAGCAGTTGTCAAAGGTAAAGGATGAATGTACCAACCTAGCCCCTTATCCCCATGTTGCGGTAGATGTGAGCAGTTCCAGCAATTGGTCCTATTCAAAATTGCATGAGTGGCATTCATTATTAACAAAAGGGTATTATTCTGATAGTTCCGTCTATGCGAAGAATCTCTAGGCGACAAGGTATGCAATTGCACGGAAGGAGTGGGGAAAACAGATACAATTTTAACAGGTAAAAAGTCCTCTAGCGGATATGCTTCCTCCAGATACCATAACCCAAAACCAATAGTTACTAAAAACCCAGTTATTATTACAAAAAGGCAACAATACACTTTCGGGGTCACATTACATGCTTGATCATTGTCTCTGCTAGTCACATATTTATCTAAAAGTTCGGTACGAGCGGTAGCGGGTGCAGGCATTGTAGCCTTCAATCAAAAAAACACCAATTGTTCGTTTGCTGGCGACTCCAGTCGCGCGTCTTCTTAATGTCTTTCTCACAACCCTTAGCCAACAGAATCCTTTCGTACAGTCGGGCCAAAAGGCAGGGCCTCAAATGATTTCCTCAATCGCACAGTCAAAAACCGTGCCGTACGTCTATTTTCTTGGACGTAAATTATATTTCACAATTTCTGGTGCCGAAGGATCGGATAGCAGTATGTCGTCACTTCCCACTAGAGGTGGCGAGTGAACGGAAATGGGGTCAGAAAATGATTGATCCAGAAGTACCACTGTTGGAGAGTGTGGAGACAAGATGGCCGTTTTGTCTGGCCTTACGAATTCTGGAATGGTCTCTGATACTCTCTTGTCAATTGTTGCTGTTTCAGGCACGTTGGTTACAGCATTGGAAAGGGATTCTGTGTCTTCTGTATCATATGGCATGGGCTGCGGGATCCGTTTGGTGTGTGTCGTGTGGATCCAGTTCTTACGCCCTGCTACCCGCACAGCAGTCTGGGTGACTAGCAGGACCTGGTAGGGACCCCTCCACCGAGGTGCAAGGCAAGACGACCTCTCGAAAACTTTCGTGAGGATCAAGAAGAGGATCCCCCGGTCGTACACTGTGACCAGGACCCTCGTATCGTACAGGTAATGCCTCTCGCACCTGATGATAAATTCAAAACAGATTTTTAGTCAACTGGTTACAGTAATCTGAAAGAAGCACATTCTCTATATCCCTCAACGAGCGAATTTTTGGCATACCCCAAATATTAACAGGCCTCCCCATTACCACCTCAAAGGGAGAGAGCCCAGTCTTAGTTTGAGGGGTTGTTCTCATCAACAGCAACACGATCGGTAAGGCGTCCGGCCATTTTAACTTGGTGCCAGCACACGTTTTAGCGAGCTTGTTCTTTATAATGCTGTTATGCCTTTCCACTAATCCGGCACTTTGGGCATGTCTGGCCGAATGGAACCGTTTATCAATCTGTAATCCTTCACATATTTGGAGGATTACAGCAGCGATAAAGTGTGGCCCATTATCCGACCAGACGACTCTCGGCAGCCCGAACCTAGGAAAAAACTCTTTCAACAGAGTTTTTGCTGTGGTTATGGGCGTTGCATCTCTAACAGGGAAGGCCTCAACCCATTTACTAAATGCACAAATGACAACCAACACATATTTAAGATTGTTGCAACGTTCCATTTCAATAAAATCAAAGTGGATAACCTCAAACGGAATAGAAGGTGGAGCGAAACTTCCTCTAGGAGTCGAGGTACCTTTTCCTACATTGTGCTGCAAGCAGACCATGCACCCTTGGACAAAGCGCTCCGCAATTTTGAAAATTTTATCATTGGCCCATACACTGTGTAACATTTTAGTCAATTTACGCGCGCAGACATGGGTCGGTCCATGAGCCATAATGACCATCATTGTAATATAGGCGTCAGGGAGTAACCATTTTCCTTCAACATTGTCCACCCAACACCCATCATCATCCAATCTTCCTGCACCCTCGACCCATTTCTTGGTCTCCTCTATAGTAGCATCTGCTTGAATGTCTTTTACAGAATTGATACTTTCACCAAAAGTGCAAACATTTACAGTTTCTCTTACCGCATACATTTCTGAACTAAAATCAGTGGCAGTTTGCTTAGCTATCCGATCAGCGAAAGCATTCCCTTTTCCTATATCATCTGTAACCTTTTGATGTGCTGTACATTTTATAATAGCTAACTGAACAGGGAGTGCGAGAGCTGAAAGTAATTGCACTATTAAAGTGCCATGCTGTATTTTCGTGCCATGTGAGGTCAAGAATCCTCGTTCTTTCCAAAGTCTACCGAAGTTGTGAACTACCCCAAAGGCATACTGTCAGTATATATATTTACTGTAAGCCCTTCAGAAAGTTCACAAGCCCGAGTTAATGCTATAATTTCTGCGGCCTGCGCGGAATTATGAATAATTCTTTTGGTTTCTACAATCGTACTTAAAGTAGTGACGGCATAAGCAGCCGTGGATGTACCATTTGGAAGTTTAAAACAAGAGCCATCACAAAATAGCTCTCCTTGTGGGCTATTCAAAGGCGTGTCTTTCAAATCGATTCTACCTTTAGTCTCTTGTTCTGTCGTATAAAGGCAATCGTGTGACGTTTTGTCACCATCAACAGTATCTTGCGGGCAGGTAAAAGTTCAGCCGGATTTAATACACAACACCTCTGAATTTGAATGTGGGGAGCAAACAAGATCAATTCGTATCTTGTCAATCGTGCGGAAGTAAGGTGTTGCGTTTGAGTTCTATTTAATAAAATATCTACAGAGTGAGGCACCATTAGGGTTAACACATGACCCAGGACCATTCCCTCGCTCTGTTTTACAGATGCAGCAGCGAGAGCTCTCAAACATCTCGGCAAAGCGCATGCAACAGGATCGAGGACGGATGAGAAATAGCCGCATGGCCTATTCTTCCCTCCATGTTCCTGCGTTAACACAGCCAAAGCACATCCATCACGTTCATACACATAAAACACGAAGGCCTTTTCATAATTTGGAGTTCCTAAAACCGGCGCCGAACACAGCGCGGTTTTGAGCAAGTCAAATGCTGTCTGGTGTTCCAAAGTCCATGGTAATGGCAAAGAAATGCCCTTCTTTGTCAAAGCCAGCATTGGTTTAAAAGTTAACGAAAAGTTAGGGATCCACAATCTACAGTAAGAAGCCATACCTATCAGGGCTCTAACTTCCTTCTGCGTATTTGGGACAGACATGCCATAAATAGTTTTTATTCGTTCAGGTGTCAACCGTCTTCCCTCCTTTGACAGGAGATAGCCTAAATAGGTGACCCCCTGACAACAATATTGGAATTTTTTGAGTGAAGCATTGTGGCCATGTTGTGCTAGATGACAAAGCAACAACATGGTGCCTTCTTTACAGGCACTCTCGGAATCAGCAGCCAAGAGGAGATCATCTACATACTGTAGTAACGTGCAAGTAGTAGGCAACTCGAGGGTATCGAGCTGCTCTTTTAATGCCCTACTATAAATACTTGGACTCTCAGTGTACCCTTGTGGTGCACGAGTGAATGTGAACGAGCTTCTACCTAACATAAACGCGAACAAATACCTACTATCTTTGTGTATGGGAATACTGAAAAACGCTTTTTTGAGGTGAACAACGCTAAAGTGAGTGGCAGAAGCCGGAATCATAGTTAGTATCGTTGTAACATCAGGTACAATTTTGTTAATAGCACGTAAATCAATTATAAACCACAAGGGAATTGCATTATCACCTTTTTTGTATACTGGAAAAATCAGGCTGTTACACAAACTAACGGTAATTTCCTCAATTACTCCACGATGTACAAAATCAGAGACTATACATTTCAAAGCCTGTTCGCCTTCAACTGAGAGCTTATATTGTGGGATGCGAGGCAATTTTACTCATGTTTCAGAATAATTTTAACAGGTTCAATTTGAAGAATGCCCACATCATTATCATCAATTGCCCATAAGCATTCCGGAATATTACTGAATTCAGGTGGTAAAGGTCGAGTAAAAAACTGAGAGGCGAGTGATTGCTGAGGTGAAATTGTTAACCGAACTCCGTCCGGGGAACAATATATTACTGCATGCAATTCCGTTAAACAAATTTAACCCCAGCAAATTCTCCCCACAGTTTGTGGTAAGTAGAAATGGACACTGCTCCGTGAAGGGACCCAGTGTTATCGGTACAGGCAAAGAGACCAGACAAACTACAGGTGTGCCTGAAAACCCTACAGAAACGTTGGACTGCCCTGACAGCGGAATATTTGGAACCCGTGAATGGTCAATGGAACATTTCTGTGCTCCCGTATCTACTAAAAATAGATGCTTCCTATTTCCCACCGCCATCTCAATGTAGGGACCTTTCTGATGAACGGTAATAGGCGTCGGTTCCAAATCCTGCTTCGGGCAATCCTAACGAAACAGAATGTCGTCAAAAGGAAGCTCTTCAGAGAGGTACGCGGCAGAAGGGTGATCAAAAATGTTTTTATTATCCACATTTGAAACTTGCTTATCCTGTAAAGGAGGTTGCTGTGATTCTGGTGCAAACTGCCCTCTGCCAGGGCCCCTTGCACCTGGGCGACCTCTGGATCGTCTACCCATGTTCCCAAATGACCTTTGCTGCAAGGTCGGACATTGTGCGCGCCAGTGACCTTCCTGTCGACAATAGGCACACTGGTTAATGGTTTCCGGAGCCAGGGGCGTACTTCCTTGTGGAACGTACTGACCTCTAAATTGATTACCCCCTCTAGGGTTTCTAACAATCTGTTGTAATAGGACTTTTGTTTTCAGGTCACCCTTTTTTTTCTCAAATTTTTCCTTTTCATTATTCACACGATTTTCATAGTACTGAGCCATGTGCAGTACTTCTGATTGAGACTTCGCCTGCCAAGTGCTTTCGGATGACATAATCTGTTACTGGATGTCAGGCAGCAATCCACGTACAAATTTGTCGACAAACAGCCTTTTCCCTGACTCTGTTCCTAAGTCTTGTCCACTGAAATCTGAAAATACCTGTTCAAACCGATTGAAGAAATCGGTAGCACCCTCTTGGACACAGGCCGTAAGCTTGTCCCAAATGATTCTTTTTTCAGGAACTATAGTTTTTAATTTTACAATAATCCTATCAGGCAAATTTAATATCACTTGAGGCGGTCTCTCGCCAGCTGGTCTTTCTCTGTCGAGCCTAACCATGTTATCCCATGTATCTCCTAACCCAGGTACATCATCTACAGTCCTAATCTGTTTCCACAAATCAGCTGGCAGGAGCACGGGAAATAATAAATCAATATCACTTAAGGTGAATACCGATGATTGTAAGACCGACTCCATTTCTTTATAGAACCCCGTCGGATTCTTTCTTATATCAGGAATAGATTGCTTTATGGTGTTCACTTCCTGTCTTGAGAACGGCACGTGAACAAACTGCGATACGTAATGTGCAGGAATGTCCACCGCGAGTATTCCTTGTGCAGCATCGTCCGCAATCTCAACTTTTGGGATAAATGTCAGAGGGACCTCTCTCATAGGCAACTGAGAAGTAGGTAGCTCCGAATGCTTACTAAGCAACAGAGCCAAATCAAGCGCTAAGGCAGTCGAAGAAGTATCTATCGAAAAGGCTCTCTTATAAACACTCAACAATTCTGCGGGACAACAAATCTTTCTTTTTACACACTCATTCTGCAGGTATTCTACCATAACCTGTATCACTTTATTTTGCATTTCTAACGTATACTGACCATACGTGTCATATACTTCATCTGGATTTATCGCCCTATCCGAAATCCATCTTATCGCATCCTTTGTACAAATTCGTGCTTCCTCACCTATCAATTCACGGCGAGGAGAAAACCGTTTCTGTAAGAACATAATACCTAAATTACCACCATCTGCTTCCTCATTCTGTAACTCTTCCAACTCCTTCCTATACTCACAAATCCTCTCAATATGCTCATATACCTTCTCCGAAGTATCTCTAGACAACGCTAAGGCGTTCAAATCCCGTGACCCTTGTGGGAGATCTACATCATCTAATCTATTCCACATTATACTCAAATGAATCCCTAACCCTTCAATAAATACATTTTTCTCAGGAATACTTTTTTGATTTTCGAGTGTGGAAAAAACATCAGCTTGTTCACCCTTCTCCAAACAATGTTTAGCCCAAGCAATCAATTCATTCTTTTTATCTGGGGAAACATATGTTTCTCTCTACTCTTTTGTTGCTGCAAAGCTTCTGTTTTCCAACTTTGCAATGCGTCAAATGCTGCAGGTCTAACCTTTTTCTTTACCAATGCAGACTCTAGATATTCTATACGAGGGATTTCAAAGCTACCATTGGTTGGCCACCGAAGATTAGAGTTATGTCTGGTGTGTCTGTGCCAAATGTCATTAAATGCTATACTACCAAAGCCTTTCTTACAGTACATAGTACATGCCGGCGACCCCTCCTGTGGTGCAGGACGGCTATCTTCCAAAGATTGTCTGTCGCTGCGGAATAATGCCCTGAAGCAGGCAGAAAATTTCCCAGGCATATCAAAGTTCTGGTGTTACCTGGTCAAATAATTGTGCTCGCGAGTACAATGTGCCAAATTCAAATTGTCAGGGTTAAAGAATTGGGTCACGATTCACCTGACCAAAGGACTGGGAGGCCCGATCGGGTTACTAAGGACAATTCTAAGGACCCACGTGTCTGGTGATTTCAGCAAATTTACCCACCTCGATATATGGACCCTCGTCAAGATGTCGTCTCGGGCTACAGCTCACCGTTCAGGGATTATATCGTGCAGTTCTGTCGAGGAATTCACTTCTCGTCCAGAGGGGCCGTTTCTATTGGCACCGTCCGATCCCGGTCCGATAGCCGAGCCAACCTTCAACGAGACGAAGTCGATCTTGGGGGTCTCTATTCGGGCGCCATCTGTGGAATCAGAAAATACAATATTAAGGCTTTTACACCAAGCAAAGAGAAATACACCAACACGGGCTTGTAAAGATTCCCAGAATCTTTATTGCAATTCTGTACAGTTTACAAAACAAAGTACACAAATAGCTATTTGGCCGTCAATACATCACAGAGACCACCAGCAGGGTTCAATGGGAGCAGTGAACAGGAATTGCTAGCTGGACATCAGCGTATTTATACAGTTTCTTTATAACGATGTCCAGCCTCCTACAAGTTAATCATGTACTGGGCTAGGGTCGCGCCAGATTCGTTCCTAATTTACATATCTCGTGCATGCGGTTTTCTTTTTAATACATTTACTAACAAACACTATTATTCTCTGGGTTTAACTTTACACTCTTTACACATTGCTTTAATACAGGTCAAACAGATGTTTCGCATGTCGTGTTCAAATAGCGTTATTGTTCTTATATACTTGTAGGTTAACATCGCCGATTCAAGTAATCCCCTGATCCCGAGGTCAACAAAGGTCAAGGTCTACATGACACTAACATGTAGCCTGCAGGCAGGTTGGACATTAACTCTCCTATAGAGGTTGAAGAGGTTAAAGCAAGAACAAGAGAACACAGGTCGGCCATTTTAGGCCACAGGGTGACTTTGCACGATAAACTAAAATGGCGGCTTTAACCTAAAATGGAGGCTTGATTCACTTAAGGTCGCGACCTTGCAATACGGATTTCCTCGCAAAGCGACTGGGCATAGGCCAACATATACAATGAAGACAAAACAATATTATATCAGTTTTAACAGTGGGTGGGTAAGGTGCTGACTTGAATGAAGCTTTGTTCAGTTAGTGCAATGGCTAAGGAGGTGGCAGGTAAGTCATTAGCGTCATTGTAACCAAGATTGAAATCCCCTAGAATAATGTTTTGTCACGTGAGTTTGGTGTTGTTAGCTGCTAATGAAGTTATGTCTTCCTCAAAGGATCCGGGAGGACCTAAGGGCCTGTATATAAGGTGGATAGTAATGGTATTTTGGGGGGATGTTTGAAACTTGGCTGAGAGGAGTTCACAAGATGTCAAAGAAGGAGATGTGACCAATCTCATGTCTAGTGTGGATTTGAAAATGATGGCGGCTCCTCCTCCTCGAGAGTTGGGTCTATCTGCTTTGATGATGGAATAGTTGTCTGGAACAGCTAAGGTAAGGGAAGGACCTGCAGCGTCATGCAGCCAGGTTTCAGTTACAGCAAAGAAATCGAGGTTGTTAGTCAGAATGAGGTCAGCAATCTCAGTTGCGTGGCCAACGAGGGACTTGGCATTTAGGAGGGCTCCTTTTATAGGTCATTTCTGTGTGTCCTTCAGGACATGGTTTGCAGTGTTGTCCACTAGGTTTTTTAGCTGGTTGGTGTGGGTCCTTTTGCATATTTGTTTTTTGCTGGTAGATTTAGTGCAGCGCTTGCTAATGGAGTTGGGGTTACGTTTAATTGGAAGGTTACAGTGTATCGGGAGTCTAGTGGCTAGTCTATTGTTGCGATCTGTTATGTCTGGGATGGAGGTGGAGATACTTGTGCGTGGATGAGGCAGGACGGGTGGGGCAGGGTGTGTCATATTCAACTCTGGGAGAGTTGAAGGAGAGTAATGGGGGAGAAAAGAGGTAGGCTTAATCCTGGAGTTCCAGTAGGTTGAATTCAATGCTGGAAGGAAGGAGGTGGGTCTAAACAAGGGCTTTGGGTCAGGGATGGTGCTTATGGCGCTGAGGCAAACCCTTAGGTCAAGGTCTCTGAGGGGCTCCGACATGTGGCCGGGAGGTGGGCTGCTATGGAGCTTTGAGAAGGTGACTATCAGCGGAACAATTCAGAGCGTGCTCATCATGATGGGTCTACTAGCTAGCGTAAAGCCGATATTACAGAAGCAATATTTTAGATAGTATAAACTAGATCAGCATAGTGTAGATTCATACAGTGCAGAATAGCTGTTACAAGAGACTTTTGTGCATGATAGGCAAGTACATTCAGGCAGAGAAAACTGTTTCACAGGTTAATCACATGGGCAAGAAATGGGCTCGTATATTCAGGCAGAATAGGCTATTTCGCAAATTGATCACATATCCAAAAATGGGAGTACACTGAGCTGGAACTGAAGTGCATGTGTTATAGGGCTATTGGTAGTGATACGGAAATATACAACACGGTGCTGGGTGTATTTAAAGTAAGGTAAGTCAGGCACATAGTGTACTGTAGTCTGGAGAGGAGTGGGCACCAAAAAGAGAGTGCCAAGCTGAGCTGGCTAGTTTAGCGTATGTAGGGTGTAACGCTGTACCTGTGTGCAAAAAACAGAAGCAATGATGACTAGATCTAATCAGATGGTATTACAAGTCCAGAGGTAAGGCAGTAGGCACACTAGCACAAAGTGGGCAATAAGGAAGGCCCCCGACTGAGCTAGTTGGTCAGCATTATCATATGTAGGCGTGGCTAGGTCTAAACAGATATTATTGCATTACCAGGTGTAAGGTGAAGTGCACGCCGGAAATCAGGTTATGGACCATAATAGAGCGAGAGGAGCCATGAGATTATTTGAGGGTTGCAGTCTAATACCTATTGGGACATTGGATTGAAAAACAGAATGCTGCAGCACCGCAAAAGGCTCAGATTAGCCGGTGGTTGTGGCGCGCGACCCTCACAGTAAGGCGAGGCAATGTAACATTCAGATACACCAACGAGGTGGAGGGGCGGAGTCGAGGTGCAAGGAAGCAGTGGGGATAGAGGAATTCAATTTGCGCGCACTGCTCGCAAGAGAGGGGGCAGTTCTGTGTAGTGTACAGATTTGAGCCACAGAGGCGAGGTTGCTCTAGTCACTCAATCGGGGGAGCGCGGGATAAATGCCCCATCGAAAGGCTTGTATTTAAGTGGATGCAGGTTAGACAGAAGATGAGAGGGCGGGAATGAGCTAGAGAAATAGGCACGGCCCTAATTTAGACAAGGAAAAAACATCAAACATCACAAGGCATGGTTGGAAGGAACATCACGGAGCTGCGACAGAATACAGGGACGACATACGCAGCTGCATATGAGGTGGGTTATGAAGATCAGATTATGAGGCAAAGAGGCGAAAAGTAGCCAATCCTGGAAGTAACCAAAACAGCACGCAAAGTCACAAAGATGTTACCAGTCAATTACGGTCCAGGCAGCAGATGGACAGGAGTGCAGATTGTCGGACTTCCTGGCCTAGCTGGCCTCTACCACCTCTGGACAGGCTGGGACAGGGAAGTGCCTTAGTGTGTGTGCCGGCTTAGGGCATGCCGGCACGGGTTTGGCTAGAAGAAGGAGTTTACAGCCAATTGAGCACAGAGGCGGGTCCTGGGTGTAGCTTTGTAGCCAGGTTACAAAAATAAAACACGGGCAGCCATTTCAGAGCAGCTACAGCTCGTGGGCTGCAATGGAGGCTCAGATGATGATAGGCAAATACTAGCAAAGCTCAAGTTGAGGCAGCTATTCAAACACGCAGACGGTGAGCTGGATAGTCTTGTTGATTTTCCGCAAATCCGCAGCAACATTAATGGTTAGCAGCAACTGAACGCTGTATGGTGCAGCAGTACTGCCTCACATGATTTGGCCATGTACGAAGGCTCCAGGAGTCACTGGGAATGCAGGGTGATTCCCTTGGGGTCTGGGTGGCTTCACTCACAGTGGGCCTGGCACGCCCACATTGTGTTACTCCGAGGCAGAGGCTGGATTGGAGATATACAGCCACACCAGAGTTTGGGGTAACACCAGTCTATGAAAATAACTCCCCTTTAGAGTCGCTGCATTCCATCGCATTTTCCCCGGATATCCTCTACTCATGGAGGGTGGGTGGAGGACCAGGCTTAGAGAGAAGAGCATTGATTGGCTCTAAGATACATCCATCGAGGCTCATGAGCTGGCGGCTTACGCGCCAGAAACACAGTGCCCCTCTTGCATGGGTGTCAATAAGGCCAGCTCCCTGGGGCATAGCTTCACTAAGTAGAAGGCTAAGTCCACTGGATTAAGTCCAGTGGCTAGCTTTAGAGAAGGGGGGGGTCTTGGGCGTGGGGCACTGTCGCCTGATGTGTGATGCTGGATCTGGGGGAAGCGCTGGATGATCCCCCCAAGCTTACTCCATCATACCCCAGATGGCAGGCATGGTCTTGCCATAGTACAGCAGAACCCCCCCTTCCCCCTTTATGGTGCTTTGAGTCTATTTACCTTGAATACAGTACTGAAGCACCCTCATCAGGGACGTGATTGAGGGGTCGCCTGGGGTCTCAACTGCGACCCCTGAGGTCTCCCTTGCTACCCCTAGAATAAAAAGAAAAAACACTTTTTTTTAGAAAAAATGCAAGCGCCTGTGGCCAGTGCCATGTGGCTCTTTGTTTCTGGAATGGCTGACTTTCTTGTTCAGGCCTCTTAAAAAAAAGAAAACGAGGTTTCACAAGTCTAACACTTTGATCAGTGACACTAAATAAGAAAGAATAGGAATTACAAATCATGTGTCTTTCTGGAATTCTACACAATAATTGCTAGACTCATTAAAGGTTTATTTCAGGCACATTTCTGGGCGTGAGTCACTGATTTAGTCTGTTCTTAAACACCTCATCTCAGCCTTTCATCCTTCTGAGGTCGATAAATGAGTACCAACACAGGTTGGGTGATATTGTATGTATATTTGTTGTATATAAAGCGCTTAAGCGTAAGTGCTATATAATAACACATCATTATCATGTGGCCTTGGACGTCTGCTTCCATTCACAGTAATTTGGTGATATGGGCCTATACGCGCTGATCTGAACGATACATATGGCGATCCATTTTTGTATGAAATGTATATCACATATTTTTCGTAGTGTACAATGCTATGTGATGCCACTTCCTGTTTTGTCAAGGGGTGAAGGGTCGTTTTCCATCGCTTCCCGTGATATCACTTAGGGGTGGAGTCAAATGACATGGCTTTCGGTGATGGCACCAGAGGTCAAGGGTCATGTGATGTCACTTCTGCTACCCCTGACATTTTGGTGAAATGACGTCCCTGATCCTCATAACCCCAACTCATGCATGCAACAACTAATCCTCAGCCACCCTCCCAGTGTGTGGCTGATAAAGATATGTGGGCCCTGCATGGGGTGATCCACTTTAGAGCTCCCCAGTCACACAACCTGCAGTTCCGTTCCCGTGGATCAGGCACGAGCCGCGGTGAACGCAATTGAGATGCAACAGATGCAGGATCCAGGAGAGTGGTGAGTGCGTGCGTGAGTGTGTGAGTGGTATGCCTGCAAATATCCATATCCATCTATCAGCTCAGCTCACCTCATCACACACCATTGCTGTCAGTGCAATAAAACAATGGATTGCCAGTGCCCAACTTGCTCAAACTAATTCATGCACAGAGCTAATAATGTGACACAGTGGTTCACTATTACGAAGGGGACCGACTAGGAGGAGGAACTGATACCTCCAGCAGAGTGATGGTGCTTGGATACAACAAAGGGGCAGCTTTGAAGAATGCCCAGGGTGGAAGGAGGATGGAGGGAGAAGGGGACAAGGACGAGTAGAATGGAAGAAGTGGAGAGTCGGGAGGAGCTGGTAAAGGTCGAAGAGGCAGTGGATAGCAGAGGTGGACCAGAGAAGAGAACAAACAGCAGAGGCAGTGAGGTGGCTGAGGCAGTGTGTTAAGAGAGGACGAGCTATCAGGAGAGAGATTCTATTCAGGAACTCTGCAAGGGGCTCAGAAAGACCTCAGAGGAGGAGAGGAGGAGAGAAGGTAGTGGAGAGGATGCAAGACAGCCGGGAAGAGGTGGAAGGACTCAACATAAAGTAGCAGGTATGCTTCAAACATGACCAGGGGATTTTAGGAGGGTTGAGGGAATGAGCTCATGGTGGAGAGCAGAGACGAAAAAATGAGAGGAGGAGAGAAGGGAGAAGTCCCTTTATGCACAAGATTACTACAAATCATCATTCAGGAAGATTCAGGATGTGGTCTGCCAGGATGCCAAGAATGGAAGGAGAATTAGTCAGTTGGCAAGCGTCCTACTGGAAGTTCTGGAGCTTAGACGGATATAGTCGTGATGGACCTCCCACTGCTGCCAAGGTCTAATATGCAAGTGAATGTGGAGGCCAAGACCCCAGATGAAGGGGTCTCCCATGAGTCCAGGACGATAAGCAGAGAACCAAACAAGAAGATGCAAGAGACAGAAATGTGGGGTCCTTTAAACTCCTTCAAAACTGAGTGACTCAGAAGGGAGCGCCAGACTGAGTATTGTCAAACCCAGAGACTTTTCTGGTGCTTGACTCCTAGAGTAAAAGATGCCCCCGTTGAGTTTAAACACCCTGTGAGGAATTCCCCCAGCCGCATGGTGGGTGTGAACTCGCCTGGGATTTCTGATATTTTAAAAGAAATTAATTAATGGTAGATCAACCTCTGGAAAATGTGTGGGGTTAAACCACACACATTTTCCTATGTTCACCACACGACATACACATAGGCCTTTGTACTCTGGGTGGAAACAGACTACACGCGCAGTCCCCCTTGTTATATTTAGTTGTGATATGACATCCAGGAATACACCATGTCCTCTGAGAAGGGTGAGGGAAAGCATTCCCCTGCCATTGTCAGCCTAATTAACTATCAAAGACCCGATGGATCCACCCTGTCCTTTTGTTGAGCCCTGTACAATGGTGGCAGTGATTAACATAATTTGCATACTAATGGAGTACACTTCAAACAGGCCCAGATGAGGCCTGTTTGCATAGGCTAACAAAGAAGACAGGAAACCCCCAACAAACTTTGATATGCACGGTGTCAACCTGAAGCCAGCTCCCGCCCTTAGCATCAATGGACATGTCATGTTTGGGAATGCATGTATTACAGTAGTCATATCTGCCGGGAGACCCCAATCAAAAGGTAGGAGCATGTGATTTGATGGTGACAGAAAGTCTGGTCCCATCACAGCTTCAAGAGAGACCTGCCGCTTTAATCAGGAACTACAGAGAGCTCAATTAACTAGAGAGACCCTATGATCTACAACAGACAGGAAGATGGGCGGGACTTAGTATTACATGTTTTCACCCCTTTACCTTTTCTGTTGCAAAGCACTCTGGTTATGAACTCATGCATACAGGAGATTGTTGGTGAGGGCCCAGAATTGGTCCATTAAGGTAGGCTCAGCCTACACCAATCCCCGTGGTCCATTTGGCTTTAAAAGTGGGTCAAGCCCCTCTTTTGGGCAGATAATCTGAAGACTTTGCAGGGAGTAGCAAGAAGAACTCAGCATTGGACCCTGGATGAACAGTCTGCCTTACAGTTTCCGCCAGTGAAGGGAGGCCAGGACCTCCAAAAAGAAGCAAGATCCCTACCCTAGATATCACCCAGGGAACAGAAGGAGATACTTACTCCAGGGGACCCTCCAGCAGCACCAGAACCGGTACCGAGCCAGCACACAGCGTGCCCTGCTAGGCTCTGCAGAAAGCTTCCTGGGTGGGAAGTGGCAGAGAGTCTCTGAACCAAACCAAGGACAAGGTAGCTGCCTGCAACATTCTTCTCAGATTTGGGCTGTCCGCCCTCTCCGAAGGCCCCTAGTGACATTTTACGACCCATTGCTCCCTTTCTGTTGAAACCAAGTATCCTTGAACTATTGCGATTAATTACTTTACCGACTACCCTCCTGTCAGTATCCAGAGTGCATCCCTTTTCCTTCTTTGAAACTGTCTGTCCTCTGCATTCCTTTACAGGGTAGGTTTTATTTTGTAGTGTTGCTAGAACTGTCTGCTGTGATAATAATAAAGTAGATATATGTATACATCATTGACTGGACAGTTGATTTTATCATTGGGTAATAGTTATATTTTTTCTGAGTTGCAACTAACCAATGATCCACGACCTTGCAGAGATAAGCCTGCCATTCAGTCCACGTTACCAAAACTGGACAAGGAGGTTTATAATTTGCTTGTGTTTCCAATCCGTTCAGATCCCTTCTGGTGTATTAGAGGTGTGGGGCTGATTGATGGTTTAGAAACTGATATTCATCCCTGGACCTCTGGTGTTCCGGAAGCTGACTTGTCCCACCCTCCCCACCCCCGATAACCAGGCAATACAAACCCTGTGTTTGGTTATTTATGAAGACACCATCCTGTTGTTCTAGAGTGATATGTTGTTTATGCCCAAGAGAAGCCATACTCTTGAATCCCATTGCGTGTGTCTTAAGGTAGTACCCCAAGACCTGCGAGGCACATGCTGTTAAGGTGTTTTTTTGTTTTACCCAACACTGTAACTGTATCTAATTCACCATTCTTGAATCTATTCCCATGTTTATCTGGCATTGATCCTGGTTGGTTTCATGACAAAAGGAATCCTGATAATGATATGCCACTGGGAATCTGGTGGCAGAACTGTCTGCAATAATTGCTGGAGTGATTGCTTTGAGCAATGCCTCCACTTGCAGCAGGAGTCTGCAGTCTGTGGCTTCCCTTGTTTGTACTACGACTCCCATGATCCCCCACCTTTGACCCTGATAGCTAGGGCTGTTGGGAGTTGTAGTCCACACACTCAAAAACCCAAATGTTAAAGATCCTCTATCCAGAGGAAACTCTAGCTGTGATTTGGGGGGATTTCAGAAGATTTCCCCTAAATCTTGTCACCCATGTATGATTTCCAGACCAACATGTGGATAGACATCAGGCTTCATGAACATTCATGATTATACCATGTCACGATCAGTGGCCCCAATACTGAGATACCAGCCACGAACAGCACCGGCATTGCTAGATGTAAGAGTTAAGAAATGGGAAATATATGGACATCTCTACTGCTTCATTACTCCGGAGTATTCCGGAAGCTAGCTTATCATGCTAAGTGCTCTCGTTTTCAGCCTCGAGTCCCTACAGGGCGGCCTCTGCACCTCATCCCTTCTAGGTCAATACATGAAGTACCAATAAACTGGTTAATAATAGCCCTTGCCTTATAGCAGGTAAAGCGTGAGGAATCTGGCATGAAGCGCTATATAAAAGCATGGTATCATTATTACTCCCAGTAATAATATAACCCGGAACATGAATGAAAGTGGGACTTTAAGCACTGGAACCGGCTGCAGTCGAGGGCCCAGTCGCTGTCAACATTTTCAAAAAAATTCAACTGCAGAAAAAGTGATACATTTTACACAAATAAACTGGAAATGTGTAACGTCCTTTCTCAGAATCAACGTTTGTTGCAACCCCAGTAAACCTGCTGCATGGAGTATATTAAATGATGACACATCATTATTATTACCACAGCTGAGGATGTCTAGAGGCGAGGCTGGGTGCAGATGAAGAAGGGCGTAGAGTCCACGGGCAGGAACTGCGAGGCGCATGGATTGTACTGCTGCAGCTTCTAGACTCAAGATGGCCGCCGCGGCTTCCATCTTTCTGTCACTGTCCAGTACATTCGGTCTCTGACGGCGCCTATCTGACGCCAGCCGTAAACATGAAGGGTGTGGCTGCGCCAGGGTGGAAGGAGCTAATTCTTCTTCACCATTGTTGGATTTTGACTAAACCTGTGTACAGAGTCTGGAGTAAAATATTGTAAATGGTGCTGATACCGTCCGAAAATAAGAAGACATTAAAACTACAATGGCATAGCACATTAGGAACCGTTTTGCACCATTTGTGTTGTAGCACCCACGCCGCCATCAGAATCCAGCTGCAACAAGCGTCCTTGACTGCCACAATGTTACATACATATTTACCAACGCAAAGCCTGTTATTGCCCCAACATCGGAATCCAGCTGCAGAATTTCTTTTTAGTATAATTGTGACTTCATGTCTTTACTACTGCATCGCTAACATCCTCTCTCCCTGTCCTCTTCCCTCTCCCTCTTCCCCGTCACCCAACCCTGCAGGTCAACGGACGGAACCAGGACTGCGTATTTGTCGAGGAACTACTAGAGAACAATTATACCGCCTTCATGTCTGCCAGTTACAGGGGCTGGTACCTGGGCTTCACGCGTGTGGGCAGGCCACGGAAGGGCCCCCGGACGCAACAGAACCAGAGGGAAGTCCATTTCATGAAGCGCCATCCCAAGGGGAAAGGGGATATCCACAACCCCTTCCGCTTCACGACCATCACTAAACGGACTAAGAGGGCCCGCCATGTGCCGCCGCGGTCACGGTGGCCGGTCAGTCCCACCTAGAGGCTGTAGAGGCATTGGAGAAGCTTCCACTGGACTGTACATATGCAGACACTTGCGACATGTGACAAAGTTCTATTTTTATATTTGTCAAGGATGGACTGCTGAGCCGCCGACCCCTATTTATAACTTTCTCCAGAGCCAGATCCCTTGTTAAATAACAAGAAGATAAAGAATTAATGGCCTAATGGAGTCTTTGTAGTGTTGTTTCCTATTCGCTCAATTTGTGAGTGTAGCGATGGATACGTGCAACATGGCCGCCGATGTGTCTGCCTTCTATGGTTGTTGTTGACCTCCTGGAGCGGCTGCGACAGGCGAGGGGATTGGCCTGCTGGTGGATATGGCAAAGTGTCTCAAAATGCAATGACCAGGTGATTAATTATCCCCAATGTAAAAGAAAAAGGTAAACATTGCCTCATTGAGAAGCAAATTGATCAACTCGAGATTGAGACAACTAGAAACTACCAGTCACTCATTTATGTCAGGTGCCTCCCATAGCACCAAGATGCAATCTTACAACCATTTCAGGGCGCTTTCTACACCTGTGTAGGTCCACCTAGAACACCTATATGACTCTGAATGTCTCACAATTGTTTATTAAACACATATATCATATCAATATATAGTACCACCAACAGAAACAAACTTAATAGTCATACACAACACTATCTCTTCAAAACTTATGACATCATTTGTTTTTCCTTCTACGCATTCAACCTAAAGCAATAACCAGCTTTTGCCATTATTCAACACAAATCCATAAAAGGCAAAAAATAGCCTCATTTGAATTCATCACTAGAGCCAGACACATCAGAAATAATGACTATACTTGCCATCTGCTTGCTATATAACCCTCAAGAAGACATTGGGCTTCATTACGAGTTTGCCGATCCGGAAACAAGGGTGCTGGCAAGCTCACCGGCCGGCAAACTACGTGTCTACCTGCTGTGGCCGCTGTACCCGACAGGTATGACCCTGTCCGGCGCTGCGGCCACAGTAGGCGGACTGTTCATGGAAGCGCCGGCACTGTTAGCAACGGTGCCGGTGCTTCTGAGTCACCACTTCCGATGGGACTCTAGGAACGGGGACTTACATTTTACCGGCCGCTGACTTCCTGGGCCTCCGGACTTGTAATAGCCCAGTGGCACCGGGAAGTCAGGCACGGGTAAAATATTACGAGTCCGGCGGCAACTCGCAGGTAGCACCCGCAGGGTTACCGCCGGACTCGTAATGTGGCCCGTTCTCATATTATACTTATAGCACTTATTCACAAATCATACATATTGAGCCCAACATGCTACAGTCATATTTATTTATTTATTCTTTTATTTGTTTCATTTGTAAAGCGCCTAAACCCTGAGGCACCAGGGCGCTGTTGCGAACCAGCTACATGACACATAAGCTTACATAGGCAATGTATGATCATGCCAGGAACATGCAGGCAGAGAAATAACCGTGCAAATAAGAGGAGGCAAAAAGTCAGTTTTTGTGACAGATTAAGTGCGGAGTCACTTAGGCAAATAGCCATATCTTCAGAGCTTTATGGAGGGACCAGTAGGAGGTTTCAGCTCTCAGATCTGGGGGAGGGCATTCGCAGGTACAGCCAAGAAGCTCCCTCCACCTCCTTTGGCTCTTCTAACTTTCGGTAGGATGGATCTGACCGGTCTGCTGGACTCAGATCTTACGATTTTCTGGGATACGTATTACGGGGCGATGTTACTCAGACATTTGTGGGTAATGGATAACGTTTTAAAAATAGCCCTTTACCGGATAGACAGCCAATGAGCCATGTTCCTGGCCGCTGAGACGTGGTCTCTTTTGGGGATGCCTAGAGCTGCCCGTAGGACATTGGATTATCTGTAGTTTGTTATTGTTCTGTTGGGATGTCCCTGCAAAGAGGAAATTACAATAATTCAACTTCGTCCCAGTGGTCACTCTGGCAATGGTGGCAGAGCTCCCGGGAGTAAGGACCTGTCTTGCTGCATTGATCAGTTTAGCGGTGTAGGCTGCTGATGAGGCAACTGCACTCACTTGCTCAGTGAGGGGGAGGGCGGCATCAAGGTGGACGCCCATTGAGAGGGTGGCATCAAGGTGGACGCCCTTTGAGAGGGCAGCATCAAGGTGGACGCCCATTGAGAGGGCGGCATCAAGGTGGACGCCCATTGAGAGGGTGGCATCAAGGTGGACGCCCATTGAGAGGGTGGCATCAAGGTGGACGCCCATTGAGAGGGTGGCATCAAGGTGGACGCCCATTGAGAGGGCGGCATCAAGGTGGACGCCCATTGAGAGGGTGGCATCAAGGTGGACGCCCTTTGAGAGGGCAGCATCAAGGTGGACGCCCATTGAGAGGGCAGCATCAAGGTGGACGCCCATTGAGAGGGTGGCATCAAGGTGGACGCCCATTGAGAGGGTGGCATCAAGGTGGACGCCCATTGAGAGGGCGGCATCAAGGTGGACGCCCATTGAGAGGGTGGCATCAAGGTGGACGCCCATTGTCTTTATTGTGGCTGCAGCGGAGATCTGAACCCATCTATCTAGAAGGAGGTGTATTGGTGGCAGTTTTCTGCAGCCTGGCGGGTGAGCCTCCTAGCAAGATCTGTCTTGCCGCCATTCAGACAAAGGTCGTTTTTGGCCATCCAGGATTGAATGCTGTGGTAGATTTAGTTGAGAGTGCAGGAGTCTTCGTCTTCGTAGGAGCCTGACAGGGGGAGGAGGATATGGGCGTCTTCAGCCTAATCGGTATAAGAAATGCTGATATCACCTAGAAGGTCAAAGAGGGGTTTAGTGAAGATATTGTATAGGGAAGTGGAGACACAGGATCCTTGCAGGACACCACATGAATTGGGGATAGTGGGAGGCGCTTGCTGTATCTTGGAAAACTCTCATAGATTGCACTTCTAGGAAGGATGCTATCCAAGAGGTGGCTTCACGGGAGAAGATGGCTGAAGCAGTAATTTGATGACATAGTGTGTTGTGGTGGACTAGGTCAAAGGCTGCCGATAAGTCTAATAGGAGTAGGATGGCTGGTTAGCCCTCATCACTAGAGGAGTCAAGTTGGGTTTCTAAATCTAAGAGTGCCGATTCGGAGCCATGGCCGGGACAGAAGCCTGATGGACGCATCCCCATGATATGATTAGACTCGAGGTATGATTGGGTCTGGTTGTAGGCCGCTGTATCCAGGATCTTTAGTAGGACGGGAACTGTTGTGATGGGGCGGTCATGTTTGGCAGTGCAGGGTCAAGTGAAGTTTTTTTCAATAGGGGTTGGACGAGAATTCCTTAAGACTAGCTGGGACTAGATTGAAGGCTAAGGAGGTGTTAATGAATTTGGTGATGAAGGGGGTTAGGGTTTTGGAGCATTCTTCAATGATGGGCGCTGGGCAGATGTCTCCTTTGCAGTTCGATGTTTGAGGTTTTTAAGGATGTTGGCTGTTTCAAGGTCTGAGATTTCTTCGAATTGAAAAGCAGGTGTGGGGTGTGTTCTGGTGGGGAGTGGCAAGATAGAGGGGGCGGCCGTGGCTTGTTTGAACTATCTTTTCTTGTAGCAGGTGAAGTCTGTCTCTCATGGCATTTTGGATATTGGTACACCATGTTTCATATTTGTTAATGGAATCCAGGGGGTTCGGGGTGACGGGAGTCTCGAGCTCTCGAGCTTGAACAGTTCTTGTGAATTGGAGTTGGCTTTTTCAATTCTAGAGTTGTAGATTTCAGCTTTGGCAGTGATAATGGCATGTTTGTATTCCTTGGCAATTTTGTTAAAAGCTGTTTTGGGCCGATCTGTGGGGACTTTTTTCCAGAAAGCTTCTGCCTGTCCTGGAGCGCTATCCAAATAAAAAAACGAAACTAAACTGTCTTTTCTGAGTGCGCAGGGCTTGGAGGTCTGGAGTGAAACATGAATTGCGGTGGCATGTTGGTTTTTCTTTTATGGGGAGGCGGAGGGCATCCATGTTAACTGCTTTGGTGAGGGTGACTGCGTATAGATCTGCTTGGATTTCGAGGTAGCGTGGGCAATGGGGGAGGGTAGTGTTTCTGGAGGGGGAGTGAGAAGCCGAGGATATGATGGTCGGACCAAGGGCAAGGGGTGTTGGAAGGGATTGTGATATAGCTATTGGGATAAGCTAGCCAATCAAGGGTTCTGCCTTTGTTGTGGGTGGGGGAGGAAACACAGTGCTTCAAGCCAATGTCTGAGAGGGCGTTGGATATGGCGGTGGCTGCCGTGTCATATGGATCATGGATGCCTAGGTTGATGTCCCCTAGTAGAATGATTCTGGAGGACGGTTGATACTGTCGACTATGGATTGGATGAGGTCTTCTTCGAACGTATCTGTGGGTCCTGACTGACGGTAGAGAATCTGTAGGGGTGTGGAATCTGTGGGGGCAGTTCCGAGTTTGATGGTAAGGTGCTCGCAGTGACCTTCTGTGGGGTTGGCACGGGGTGTGATCTGTAGAGTCTCTATAGATAAGCGCAATCCCTCCACCACGGGAGTCAGGTCTGTCACATCCGAGGATGGTGAAACCCTCAGCGAGGGCTAAGGGCAGAGCAGGGCCTAAGGCCTGGTGGAGCCATGTCTCTGTGATGGCAAGTAAGTCTAGTTTCTTAGTGGTGATCAGGTCATTGACGTCAAGGGCACGGGCGGGGAGAGACCTAGCATTGATGAGGGCTCCCTGGAGGAGGGGGTAGTGTTGGGCTGCTTGGAGGGGTAGTGTCTTTGTGAGCTCTTGGACTTCCTGTTGGGGTGGGTACTGATGTGCGCATGTCATGGAGGATGCCTGTATCTGTGGATGGTGGGCAAGGATGAGTGTAGGTGGAGGGTCAGGAGTGCTCTTTGAGGGTGCACTCGGGCGATAGGGGTTTTTCAGAGTGGCCTGCTCCGTTAGTGTGGGTGGTGATTCCCGGGATCTTGAGTTGAGGTGAGTGGTTGGGGCTGGAGAATACATTTATATGGGAAAGAGTGTGTGGGCGGGTTGTAATGGGTTGAGGACGGTAGGAGACTTCGGGGCATGGGAGTGGGGGAGTAATATGAGGGCAGCGTTGGAGGTGTGGCTAGTGCGGGGTGAGGTGGTCGGGAACTACAGCAGCTGGAGTACTGTGTGTTGGCGTTGGGCCGTTTGCTTGGCAGGCAGTATTAGCATCGGTGAGGGGTGTTCGATGTTGACCACTGTCCGGGGGGGTGGCGCGTTGATGGGTAGAGCTATATATATATCTGTATATATCTCACAATTATAAGGCATTCTTCAGTAGAATACGACCTCTACATAGATCAGTCATATGACTGGACTGGACCAAGGAGGTTCTCATTCTTCACAAAACAGTATATTGACATCTGTTGATCAAACATGTAAACATGTAATAACAAAGCATTAGCCTTTGCCAGGAAAGGGCTTGTGTGCTCGTATCAAACAGCGTTTTGCTTTGTGACATTCAGACAAAAAGGATAAATGGGATAGTATAATGCGGGTACACAACCCCCAAACCTGCTCACCATAGTTGTTCTAAACTGGCCTCCTCTCTGCCTTGCTCACTTTGTCTAAAGCGCCTGCAGCCTTCTGTTGCTTCAATGTGTTCTCAAAATCTAATACTTGGCTTTGCCAATGCTTTTTTCTCGTATGCGTCAGACAACAGTTTTGGAGTTTGTGTAGGCATGATTTCAGTATAAGATGCCAACAGCTGTTAGAAGGTGTCATTACCGTGGCATAGCATAACAGTGCCTAGCCTAATACCTACATACAAGCCAAACACGGCTTTGTCACAGGGAGTCATTGGGGTCGCCAGGGGTCACAGTGGCGCCCCTGAGGTCTCCCTTGCTACCGCTAGAAAGAAAAGAATGTTTTTGTTAACTTTTTTTTTTTAAATGTAAGCACGTGGGCTGTGGCCAGTGTCATGTGGCTCTTTATTTCTGGAGTGGTTGACTTTCTTGTTCAGGCCTCTTAAAAAGAAAATGGGGTTCCAGAAGTGTATCACTTTGAGCAGTGACGCTAAATAAGAGAGAATCGGAATAACATAGTGTGTCTTTCTGGAATTCTAGCCAATAGGTGCTAGACTCATTAAAGGTTTATTTCAGGCACACTTCAGGGGGTGAGTCGCTGATTTAGTCCGTTCTCAAACGCCTCAACTCAGCCTTTCACCCTTCTGCGGTCGATAAATGATTTCCAACACAGGCTGGGTGATATTGTATGTACATTTGATCTCTATAAAGCGCTAAGCGTAAGTGCTATATAATAACATATCATTATCATTTGGCCTTGGACGTCTGCTTCCATTCACAGTAATTTGGTGATATGGGCCTATACACACTGATCTTAACGATACATATGGCGATCCATTCTTGTATGAAATGTGCATCACATTATAGTGATATGGTAACCATACTTTTTGTAGTGCACTTAGGAACAGGTGTAATGTCCCTTCCTGTTTTGTCAAGGGGTGAAAGGTTGTGTTCCATCGCTTTCCGTGATGTCACTTCGATGTGGGGGGTGAAATGACATAACTTCCTGTGATGTCATCAGAGGTCAAAGGCCATGTGATGTCACTTCCACTACACTTCCACTGGCATTTTGGTGAAATGAAGTCCCTGCTTTATCAATGGTTGTTTTTAACAGGACTTCAGTGCAAGGAACAGATATAAGTAAAATGGCTGAAGGCACCATATAGTTCAAGCAAGCGAGGCCAACATGTCCAGCAACTGGAGGATGCATCCGAAAACATGGAGTTAGAAAGGGGACTTCCTTAGGACTTCCTAGGCGTGACGTTAGAAGGGCAGGTGCTTGTCTAATAGAACCCCAGGTTGTTTGCTGGTGATTGTGGTCTGAAGGCCCCATTCCAAGATGGCCGACACACTAAACTCTGTATCATGTTGCACGCTGCTCAGGGCATCAGGTTTTGCGGTTAGTGGGATGGAGACTGCCGAGGGTGGCCACTGGATCCGCTGAAGCTAAGTGGGGGCAGTGTAGCCGTGGGGCCGCACAGCAGGAGGTGGAATTGCAGGGGCCCGAAACTTACCTGGGAAAGGAGGGGGAAGGCAAAGGAAGACAGACCTTGTTTTATGCGGCTTTCACAGCTGCCCCCCCCGCACACTCAGTCTTATGTTTATGGGGTTTAGCCCCACAACCTGTGAGGGAAGTTGCGGGCTCGAGTGCAGGTGGCCAAGTAATTGGAAGATAAAGGGGGGTGCTATTCCCAAAATAGATGTTTTCATCTTTAATGCAGTAAGACAAGACGAAGGTGATTGCCAGTCCTTCCCCTGTATTAGGTGCCAGCAGACTGGGATGCGGAGAAGGCCCTCAGGGGAACCATTGGGAAGGAAGGCGATTCGGTCATCATCTGCATAGGACTGAAAGGAGTACGCATGTGGCACGATGACATCTTCTGGGGGTGGCTAAAAGGGGGGCTGCCTTTCCCAAACAGTACATCATGAGACCATGCAAACATGTGTTTTGCTTTGCTCAGCATGGACTCAGGTGGTCTTGTTTGCAGCCAGTTTACACACTGTAAATACCACCCCCCCCCTGGCTCGGTTTGCAACAAAAATTCACAACGTCTATAAACAATTTAATCAGTGAGTAAATAACCCTCATTCTATAAATAAATCAAATGAGAAATGGGAGAGTGACCAAATGGTACCAATGTGGGTTCCTGGCTTATTTGCATAAAACCATAAGCATAACTGCAGAGTTTTAAATTTGACAAATATGTTAGTGATAGCGATTTAGGCATCAACTCCTGCAGAGCTTGTGAAGCCTCCTGGAATCTGTCCTCATTTCATTGGTTACTAATAATAAAATGTCTTTGAACCATGATCCATGCATACTCATTTGGCCAGCCACAGTTTTGGGTGTGTGCCTTGTGTTGCACGCTGGTCCCTGTAATTCTCCTGAAGCTATGTAGCCCCAGCCCACTTAAAGCCTTGCCAAGAAGTCCAACCATACTGAGATTGGTCCTGGGTACTGTATGCCGCTCTCGGCTCCTCGGTCGCCGGCCGAATCCACTTGGACAGCCATACAAAGCTGTTGCCGCGGCTGCCGGAGACTGGTACCTCAGACACGGAACCGGCGACTTCCAGGAGAACAGTTTGGCCACCCCTCTTTGATGTGCGAGGAGAGGGAGGTGGTGGCATAGTAAGTGGGGATCCTTTTGAAGTGAGAAGGGGCCATTACATGTCCCATTCCCTAATTTCACCTGTGTGGATATGTCATCTAAGGCGGAGATCTGCAGCCTGTGGCTCTTGAGATATATTGGACTACAACTCCCATGATACCCCTTCATTTACCTCCGCTGTCAAGGACTGATGAGAGTTATTGTCCTTCATGTCTAGCGAGCGAAAGGCTGCAGACTCCTGCAATAATAATCTGTTATTTATACACACTTTTATCCGAAGCGCTTTACATAGAACAGTTTTACATACAGTTATTATGACCCAATCGAAAGTGGTACTCATTTTATCGACCTCGCAAGGATGAAATGTTGGGTTGACCTTCATGTGATTCAAACCTGCGACTTGCAGATCATGTACAGATTGCAGCAGCAAGCGCTTAACCCACTCAGCTATCTTACTGACTTGATAGTGCTTATGATATCAAACTTATATAATACTTATATAAACTAATAATGCGCCACATGGATAATATTTACACTATAATAGAAATACTTGGAAGCTAGTAGCAATGGTCATACAGAGGCAGCACTCGCAAGAGATCACCTGTCAAACAGGCTGCGCCCATTTCCGGTTTCCTTCTCATGACGTTCCATCATGAATGAATGAATGCATTTAAACCCCAGAGCGGAAAAGCAAACCCCGGACCTGGGGAGCTCCTCCTGCCTGATGAGGGGCTTCTTTAGAGTGGGTTCTGAAGTCTGCCCTAGGGCATGGACCCGGGTGCAAGCCCTGCGCTTCCAGAAGACTGGACTTGGCCATAAGACCGGCCTCCCGCTTTCTCCGCTTTCTGTTCTTGGGGCTTGTCCCCCCTGTATTTCTCTGCGAGCGTTTGGTTTTCATTACCCGAGGGGCGTTTGGGGCCCATTATTAGGGGTCACTTCAGGGCAGTATTAGGGTTCATTGGCAGAGTGGTGTGACGGCTACCAGGAGTGGACTAGGGGCCAGAAGGGGCCCACATTACACTGTGGAAGGAAAAGTAGCAAGGGCCCCCAAACTCTCCAAGTAGCGCTCGGGTGTTCTGCGCCCAGGAAGATGCGGGAATGGGTCTAAACCGTGAATTATCAAATGCACACGCCCCCACACCCGGACTAACAAGTATCGGCATCCACACAAACCTGGCACAACACATGGCAGAGGTGAGAAATACGACACTGAAAGCCTTGCTTCCGGGGATAAGGCGCTATAGGAAGAAGGCGGTGGGAGAGAGGGGGGAATAGAATCAGAAAACCACGGCGCAGATGTAGGCCAGTCCAATCCACCCCTGTCCGGGCTACAGGGGCAACTGGTACATCTTCAGAGGTCCCTTTAGGCCAGTCCAATCTTCAGAGTTCCCTGTAGGCCAGTCCACACCGCCAGCCATAGCTATAGCCGGAGGACCTGCATGTGGATACTGTGGCACTCCGCCCACGGGGGCAGGGAAGGCAGGTGCGCGTGTGTGCCCCCTCGAGCCTGCAGTCAACACTGCTGGCTTTACTGTGCCCGTTAAGGCCTGAGCCCCTGGCATTGGAACTCCCTGGCACTATGCAGTATTTCACTGCCATGCTCAATTCAGAAGGGCAGCGAGAATCTGCCTTTCCCCCCGGCTGTCGATCTCGGCTCCATTGAGAGCGTTATGGGTTGGATTCTGGCCCCAGTGTGAGTCCTCTGTGAGTGCTGCTGGAGGAGTGGATATGCCGGCCGATATGGCCCCCATAGACTTCCCTATGAATCCTGGGGCTGAAGCTGGCATAGAGCGAGGGCGGTGTTATAAGAGGGACTGTCTGCTTG
Source organism: Ambystoma mexicanum (assembly GCF_040938575.1). NCBI lineage: Eukaryota > Metazoa > Chordata > Amphibia > Caudata > Ambystomatidae > Ambystoma > Ambystoma mexicanum. The sequence goes on along the minus strand of NC_090937.1, from coordinate 1,662,254,028 downwards.
AAGAAGGGACCCGAGAAACATGCCTCAGCCTCCCGCCCTTAGTCGGTGCAGCTTTTACTCGCCTAATTATGAGTCTAGTTTCAAGCCACATGCAATCTGACCCACTTACACAGATACATACATGCCTGGGCTCACTGGGCCTGGTTCCCAAAGATGTCCACTGGGAGAAATGAAGGATGGAGGGGGGGGCGCAGTCAGCGCCTCACATGTGCACCTGCTTCCTCAGACCTGACCCGGACGCACATCTGTAGATGCCGGAGAATCTTCTTGAAGCTCACAGACATAACCCCGGCATCTGTCCATTCATAACCGTAGCCAATACATACCCATAACTCATTCCCCTTTCCCCCCAGAAAAGTGTAGAATGAGACCTGGTAGTTTGTTGGCATAAAAAGGCTGCAGAATTTATTCCACAATAACAAAAACCACACTGCACATATTTGTGGAAAAATTGGTTCGCAAGATGCGGCGACTGCTCCGTGTTCCCAGAACCTGCTTCCCCCTTTCTTTCCTGAGAGTCCATAAGTAGGCCCAACTCTCCCCACCTTGTTGTCCGAGCCTCACCTGCCCCTGCAGGTGCCCCTGGGCGGGGAGAGGGCCGTTTCCTTTGGGGGAAGCTGAGCCGTAATTGTTCCTCCCCGACGCCCCTGCCGCTTAGGCTCCCAAGGGGCGCTGGGTCCAAGAAGGGCGAAGACCCTTCCTGCTTTCTCCTGGCTCCTCCGGAGTCTGTCTCCTGTGTTTGTCTGGTCAAACACCGCCCCGCCACGAGTGGGTTTTCCGCCCACCGTGGCTCCCCCCTTTGCTCCTCTCCTTACATTTCCAGGATTTTTATACAGATATTCCATCAAAACAAGTCTATGCCTAACGGTGATAAGTGTACCCAATCCTTCAAAAAATATTCTGGCTATTTCAAATGAATTAGGCCATGCCTGACCTGTCCAAAACCCCTGCAGAATTTTGCCATTGCACAATTAAGCTTGCACCTGGATTTTTCCACCGCCGTGTGGCTATCCGCACCCCTCCATTCCAACCTAGGGATGATTTCAGACCAAACAACCTCTGTGTCCCCTAACTGTCCCGCCAGCTCCTGCAATGAGAACATCATCTCACGCATGAGAGTCCCTCTCCCTAAACTAGTTAAATCGTTCCCCCCCAGGTGAATGATCAGTATCTCAGGCTTACTTCTGTTGGCTAGGAGCTTGCGCACCTGCCCCTGCAGCTGTGCCCATTTCATGCCAGGCACCCCGTACCACCCAATTCTGAAATCGCCGGCCGTCTGTTTTTCTTGCTCCGCTGTCCAGCACGCCCCAGCCCTAGACACAAAGGAGTGTCCTACTACCCAAACCGATATCTTCTTCTTCCGGGCTGCTAAGGGAGGAAAAGAAGAAGGCATGTCACCCTTACATTTTTTCAGGCCTAATGTATCTCTTAAAGCAACCAGATTCCATCTGCCAATACGCTTGATTGCGATATCCCCCATACCCATGGCCGCTGCAGATGTCGCGGCCCCATTCCGGAATAAATGTGTCCCAAAAACCCCTTCAATTTCCCCAATTCTTTCCAGTGCCACTTCCATCACCCTCCTGAATTGGAAGCGACTTAACGAGAAACCATCTTCATGAATAAGAAACGGCGCTTCGTTCCCCGTTGCAGGTCTTACCCTGAGGAACCCTGCTACCGCCGTGACTGGGCAGACCACACTCCCTGCAATGGGTTGCAAGGAGACTGTACATCCTTTCCCCTTCTGGTCTGTTTTTGACCTTTTTAACCATAGTGTTACCTGTCCTTCCGAACATTGTACGTCCTGAATCTGCAAATATCCTGATCCCTTTTATTCTCAGGCATCAGTTCGCTTACCCTGAATGCTCCAAAAAATGCTAATGAAAACGCTGCTCTGAACAGCGCAACTTCAAAACCCCCATGACAGATTTCATCCAAACTGGTTACGACCCTCTGTAATTTGACATAATCAATGGGTCGCCTCACGTCTGCTTTGGGTTTTGCCTGCCTGACCTTTCATGGCCATACAGATATAGTGTTCTTTTGTGGGATCGGCCAACCCTTGCAATTTAGAGAAATGAGCGATGGCTGCCAAGTGATGAGCCATCCATGACCTGGTTTTTCCTCCTTGCCATCCCCAGCCAACAAAGGCCCTTACTGGCCTATCTTGACTGTTTACCCCCATCTCCTGTCTGAATTTTTGGTACCTTTCCCTGCAAGCAAGATACCTTTTGTTTGTGCCTAGAGACAGCGCCGTCTGAATCAGGGAACTCAGATTGCCCCAATCATGGCCCACCACTTTGGATTGATTGGCGTCATCCTTTTTTCTGCTCCCGGGCAACACTCTCGAAATTTATCCCACTGTAAACGAGAGAGAGCATCAGCTGCTGTGTTCTGCACCCCTGGAATATGCCTGGCTCTCATTTCAATGTTCCACTTTAGCATGCATTTGTTGAGCTCTCTCAGTAACCGCAGAACCCTAGAGCTTCTGGCGGATCCCTGATTGATTATTTGGACCACTGTTATGTTGTCCGGCCATAACATGACTTTTCTGTCCTTCAACTGTTCCCCCCATAGCTTAAATGCAACCACAACGGGGAAGAGCTCTAACAGTGTTACATCCTTAGTGATCCCTACGCCATGCCACTCATCTGGCCATGCTGCGCCGCACCACTGGTTATTCAGAATTGCCCCGAACCCTAGAGCCCCGGATGCATCTGTAAATAACTTGCGCCTCTTCTCGCTGTTGCTCATGGTTCTCCACACACGAACCCCGTTAAAACTGTCCAGGAAATCATCCCACATAGCCAGGTCATCCCTCACTTCAGCCCCCAACCTGACATGTTGCCCTGCGTGCTTTAGGCCCACCATTTTCAGCTCAATACTTCTCGCGAAGGTTTTACCCCCTGGGATGACTTTGGCCACAAAATTAAGATTACCCGCCATGACTTGTAGCTCTTTTAGAGTAGCCTTCCTCTTGGACCTTAATTCCTTGATGCACGCCTTCAGTTTCGCTACTTTGTCCTGAGGCAGCCTACACACACCCTCCACAGAGTCAATCTCAAGCCCCAGGAAGGTGAGGCAAGTCACCGGGCCCACAGTTTTCCCTTCGGTCAGTGGTACCCCCATCGCTCCCATCAAGTTTTGGAATACCCGCATGATCTCCTGGCATTCTGCCGTACCTTCTTTCCCTATGAATAAGAAATCATCCAGGTAGTGCAGTACTGCCCCAGACTTGCACTCCTGCTTTACCGTGAACTCCAAGAAGGAGCTGAACGCTTCAAAGTTCACCCAGTTCCCTCTCTGGGAAAGTTGCATTTAGAAATTTGCACACTGAAAGAGCATATGACCCATCACACCACACCCCACGCTTACTCTCTCCTTACATCACCACTCAACTAGAACACAGAGATACTATGACACCATTCGGTATAACTGTTCTCATACGAACATCCACCGCTTACTCCACATCATTCTATGTAAACACTGCTGGTCCCACACCCCCAGCCAGGCGTTTTCCTCAGGCCTAACGCAGCCACATCCGTTCCGGATAAATCCTGCCAGAACGAACACATTCTCCTGATCTCTCAACCACCACACCTACCAATAAGAAGCAGCTATTACACGTGTACCGCACAAGCTGCACACATATCCGGTGCTCACACGCACCTTTTGACTCTCCCTACTCTCTCTACTGATCTGAACTTCGGTTCCCAAGGGCGTTCAACCTACCAGCGCCTTCAGACCATACCAATGGTATATAAGGCGCTATATAAGTGCAAAATAACAATAACAATAACATGAAATGGCACACCCCATTGGTAAACATTTGTCAAAATAATACAGCCCTTGAACCTTAAAGCCCAACAAATGCTGGCTTTCCTGGTGTATGGGTAACAACCTGAATACTGATTCAATGTCTGACTTCCCCATAAGAGCACCTTTCCCCGCTGTCCTTACCAATTCCACAGCATCTTCAAAGGTGGCATAGTGCACCCTGCATTTATCCTCCCCTATCCCGTCATTAACTGACTCACCCTCCGGGAATGACAAATGATGTATTAGGCGATATTGACCTTTCTCCTTTTTAGGTACCAGCCCCAGTGGTGATATTACAAGATTGGGCAGGGGCGGCTGCCTGAAAGGTCCCCCCACCTGGCCCAGATCAACCTCCTTGGCTACTTTCCGCAACACTACTTCAGGCATTGCTAAGGCTGATTTTAAGTTCCGAGCTTTGGTACCACCCGTCCTTACTACACTTGGGATCTTGAAACCCCACCTGAAGCCCTCCCACAACAGTCTAGCATGTTCAACGTTATGATAGGCATTCAACCATGGAGTCATAGCTTGTAAATTCACCGGGGTAGGCAACCCGCCTTTAATCACAACATTACACAATCCATGAGGGGCAACTTCCGTCAGTAAGACATTGACTTCATTCTTTATTAACCTTGCTTTTACCCTTAGGGCTGCCTTTGCGCCTCCCCTCGCCACTTGCAGAGCTGTGATCTTTGCTGTTACCTCCCTTTGGATGTTTGAATCGGCAAGTTTTGCCAAATTGACACCCTTCTTCTAAGTTGACCCTCCAGCATTCAGCCTGCTCCCCTTGTTAGCTGGACCTGTTGTTCCAGGAGGAGTGCCCGCGAAAGGACACCCTTCCACGTCTGTTGTAACCACTTCTGCCCCTCCATACCTGAGTTTTTTCAACTGCTGGTTTTTCAACCTCTTCATTTGTGAGTACTATTTTATCTACTGCACCCCCCACATCCATTTCATCCCAAGCCAAAGCCGGCCACACTTGCATCTTTAGCCGAAATGCCCGATCATACTTAAGCCAGCCTTCACCTCCCTTTTTCAAATAAATATCTTGGATGTAGTGACAATATGCTAACATTGCAGCAGCATCCTGTGGGTGTGTTTTTCAATCATTATAGAGGTATATATCAAAAAGGATTTTATCCAATTATGGATGGATGCCTCAGTCTTAGGAGCCTCCTTCTCCCTTTTCTCTTTCTCTTTCTCAGATAACTCCTTCAACCCATTACCCAAGGGCTCCATCCCCACAAACTCCAGGATCTCAATAAATTCCTTCCTCCATACCCGTTCCTTGACTGACATTGGTATGTGCCATGACAGAGAGTTAACCGACCAGCAAACCCAGGCATAGATCTCCCATATCGCGTCATAACACCCTCTGTTCCCCCTTGTCCAGCGATGCTGATCTGAGGTACTCCCATGTTAGCAACCCCTTGACCCCACCAAGCGGCTGGCTGTGCGCCTATCGCTGAATCCCCCTGATTCCCTGGGCCAGCCCCGGCCAACGGAATCCCGCCGTTAATAGGTAAGGGAGGCTGACTTAATGGGGCCTGCATTGCATTGAGATTCCCCATGACCCCATTACCTGCCATGTCTGTACCTTGCCTCATTGCCTGTTGATTCCCCCCCATTCAATATCGGTGTGTTGGGCCACCCCCCTGACCATTGGACTCCTGACCCCGGCACCACACAACCCGGAGGGTTTGCAAACATTTGACCACTCACGGTGCCCCCCCCCCGCCGAGACAGGTGTCACATCCTTCTGTTGTATTACAGTAGCCCCATTCCCCATTTGGTTAAATGCATTAACATTTCCACTCAAGAGTGGCCCATTGCCCCCACTCCCCAAGGCTTGCATACATTGTAGCACCATACCTTTCACCACCTCCATGGAAGGATGTCCGTTCCCCCTCACCGCCACCGGTCTGGTTTCAGGCGTGCTGGGTGCCCCCTGGTTCATGGGTGCCGGCACAGGTCCAGGTGCCGGTACGTCTACAACCTCGTGTGCCCGTCCTTTGGTCCTAGCGGGGCCAGTCCTCCCTTTCCTGCTGCTCGCCGCTTGCTCTTTACTTGCTTTTGGCTTCTGCGTCATCACCCTTTCCCTTTTCCTCTTTCCCGATGGTTCTTCCTCTTCTCCGACCAGTTCTTTCTCTTCTTGGTCCCTTAAATCCTCATCTTCCTGAAACATTAAAGGAGAATTGGTGCAAGCCTGACTTCCACTTGGCTGATTGACCAGTGACTCCATCCAGTTGCTGCCATGTTTTGCAACCACCAATTTTGCCATCGCCATAAAGGCCTCCATGTCCATGCTTTCTATGGGTCCTCCTCGTCTTTATAGTAAGCTAGCTCTTACTACCGCGTTTGCTGCTCTGCTGCTGATCCGTGAGCTACCGGCAACAGTTTGCAATGGGCTGCTGCTTGCGAGCTTCCAGTTCGATCGTGCTCACCCTGCAGCAGCGTGTAGCTGCGTTCCTCCGAGCAGTGCCCGGTAGGCCCCTACAGCACCTTCAGTATCCTGTTTACGGCACGCACGCACGCTCGCGTGAACCAGCTGATCCCCCTAAAAGGCACCGCAGCCCCCGAGCACCAGCTGATCTCTTTGCTGGATCCGTGCTGCTGAGCGGGCCTCCCTCCGAGCTTTCCTCCTACGATGGCCAGGCAGCTGCTCTTACCCACCGGCGGAAGTGGCGCTGCTCCCGTGGACCAGCTGCTTCCTTCCGAAGCGCGGCGATGCAGAAGCCGCCCTCCACCGAGAGCCGCGCACCCTGCCGCTCTCCTTCTCGCTCACCGGTGAGATCCGCTGCAGGTAAGCAGAACAGCAACCCGGCTGTGGCCTTTCAGATGGGCTGCAACGGTCCACCAGCTGCTCCCTCGGTTGTGCCGACCAGCTCGAGGCAATCTCCTCCAGTTTTGTCTCTCCTCGCAGACGGACCGCCGCTGGTCCTAAAGCGGAGCGTGTACAGCAGCCGTTGATAAAGCGGGACTCGGCAGCCACAGCGGCGCGGTTCCCGGGCTTACAGTCTTCCTCTCAGCGATCTCCTCAGCCAAAGCGACACGGAAAACAAAAACCTTCTCCTGATGCCCACGAGCGGGGGTCCACGGGTGCAGCTGGATGCTGCCTTCTGTGTGAGCCCCCGTTCTCTATAAAGGGGGAAACCCCTCCCCTTTCTTTTGTTTGCCCTTTCGCGGGCTTTCCCTGTAGCTGCCGCGCTTTCTGGTTCACGGGCTTTTCCCCGCTTTTGGCGCTCTCCTTTTCGCGGGCTTCTGCCCGTTTTTCCGCCTTGTCCCTGCGCCTCCCCCTCCTTTGCCCAAAGGGAGGGGGGAGGTCGAGGGATCCACCAGGAGGACACTGCCCGGGTTATCGGGGGTGCCTCCTCCATTTTGCTGGGCTTTTGTCGTCGGCCCTTGCACATTTGCTCAAAGAGGTTCCAGAGTTGCTCCAGGGCCCCCCAGATTGCTAAAGTGTTAGGGCGTAAAGCCGCCTCCGCAAAGCAAAGAGGCTCCTCTGCTGAGTGTCCACCCTGAAGATGTTTGGTGCAGGTGTGGCATATAACCCTTACTGGTAACCATGTTTACCGCTTCTCACCCCACCCCCATAGTTAGAGCTCTTCTGCAGATGCAATGGTGGTCGCCCCCACCATAACAGGGAGAAAGGCTTGTAGTGTTCTGAAAGCAAGCAGGATTGTGTTACGTCAGAAAGGAAGCATAATTTACAGGGGTTGAAGTAAGCGGGAACGGCGAGAGCCGAGTTCCACTACTGGTATTTTGTACTGTAAACACCACTTTCACCATTCCAGAAGTGTTCTTTGTGAAGTTAAACCACATTCCTCCACTTTCCCACCCAATAGCAGTTACAGCCGAACTGAAATGCGTTTCAGCTCCATGGGTTTCCAAGCAGCCTGACTGCAACCCCTGAAACATGTGTTGCGTGTTGCTCCCCGCCGGGGTCACTGTTCCACTACTGTGTTCGGTACAGTTCTACCACTGATTATGCAGTATTAACTGATATCAGATGTACACACACTATGTATGGCACCCACTGAGGCATTATAGCTGCAATCATTGACAGAAAGGTGTGAGCACTTAGACTGACGCCTGCAGCCGTTCTGAGGTTTTGCACTACGGCTCCCATGTTCCCTCATTCTTGACTCTGCTGGCTCGGGCTCATGTGAGTTGGAGTTCAAAATGAATGCAGGGCCAGAGCGTGCAGACCCCTTACCATAACCAGTGTCTTCTGCACCAGTGAACAGCATGTCGCCCACCCTCGCGGGAGGAGAAACGGCTGACTCGGCTAATAAGGGAGGGAGCTTTCGCCATATGCTGTGGGGCACTCTGGGGACCCCGGAAGAGGACCACTGTGTGTCCTGTGGTTGATAGGATGTCTTTGGAAATACCTACGGTTTGATTGTATTTTGTATTTGAGTATTTATAACGCGCACAGAACAAAATAAACCGTATAGCGCCGCAGTCGCTCGTCTCCAGGGAAGTTTTGCCAATCAGAGGGGAAATGGTAGTCCATGGGTGAAGCGCTTGCCACCCTCAAGCCGCTGGCGATCAAATCTGGTCAATGTGTCAATGTCCTAAATGTTGTGGGAGGGACTTTGAGAGCAGAAAGACTGTTGCCTTTTAGGGTGATTGTAGGATGCTGGGTGTGGTCCATGGGTTTAGTGAGGGGTAACCTTGGTAAGGGTGCCCCTAATTCCCCCAGTAGACTCCCCACTGGGCTCTGGCCTCAAACCTACAAATGCAAGGTAGCAACAAGGTGATGACAGAACAGGCTTTGACTCCAGAATATCCGCGACATTGCCACGAGTAATGACACAAGCCCGAGAACGCCAAGAGTGCAGACCCTCAGTGGGCACCGGGGGTTGGCACCACCCTGCGGACACACGCCATGTGGAAACTGTGCCGGTCGTGCCATCTCACCCGAGAGACCTAAAGAAAGTAAGGCTGGGTTTAGGAAGAGCTGGCTCTGGGCAATTGGCCATAATAACAGTAGTGACGGCGCTTACTTCGTGGTGTTCCCTTCAGAATGTCAAGACATGGCGAATGTAGCATCACAGGTGTGTTAAAAGAAAGTCCCGCCCGTGCCCTCCCACCCACCACCCCTACAGCACTGCAGAGACATTTAATCACGGAAATGATCTGGGGCTAGACTAATGTCGGGTCTGTCGGGGTTCGGGGCTAGCTAGTCTTTTGGTTGGATGACTTGAGCTTCTATCCGGGGCAACAACCTAAAGACCCGGGGTATAGCCCCTTCAGCCCCCCACTAGCAACGCCTCTGGTTGAGCCCAAACAGATCCCAGCACTGTCCATTAGCCTGCGGAGTTCCATAAGGTTCCATCCTGTCCCCTGCCATCTTCAACCCTATTGGGACCCGCTGGGTGAACTCCTCGCCAAGAGCGACATCAAGGAACACCAATAGGCTGATGACACGTAGCTTTACCCGAAGATCAATTGCACTCAAGACGCCCATTAACCAACCGCAGCACGTTCTGTCCCTCATCCAAGCCCCTGGGTGTCAAGCAGCTGCCTGAAGCTCAACCCGGCAAAGATTGAATGAATGCACCTAGGAACACCCACCAAGCCTGCCCAAGTGCAGAGCTGGCTGACCGACCGGCAAAGATGGAATGAATGCACCTAGGAACACCCACCAAGCCTGCCCAAGTGCAGAACTGGCTGACTGACATGAAGCGCCACGGATTCCCACCCACTGCCTTCCGCATCAGCAAGCAGTGTGCCCTACTCCACAAAGTCAAGCCTTTCACCCCTGCTCTGAGCTTCAGATCAGTTGTCCAAGTTCTGATCATCTTGCACATGGACAGACCCTGATCGCAGACCCCCCCATGCCACCTTCACGCCCCCTGAAAGCCATTCAGCATGCTGCATCCCACCACATCACAGGACTAAGTAAATTCAACCACATCAGCTCAACCCTCGAGGAGGTGGCCCAGCTACTCCTTCAAGCAGACATCATGCTCAAGGTCGCCTGATTCACCTAAACGGCAGAACTCAAGGTGCTTTGAACATAATATTTTGCACCACAAATACCCTTCAATTAGTGCAGGATTTAGAGACTGGCATAAACAAACACATTTCGTTATGGCTCTTAAACCTGGAGTAAAACAATACTTTATCAAAAAAGAATTTAATATATCATGCACTCATCCCCAATGATGGGGGATTACCACATCATACTTGTAAGGTGAACTCTCACGTAAATGGCAGCCACAACACAAATCCCTCATCACCAGAAGTCACAATATCCCCAGAAGACAATGCACCACCAGAAGCCACAACATCCCATAAGACAATGCACCACCAGAAGCCACAACATCCACAGAAGCCAATGCACCACTAGAAGCCACACCACCACTAGAAGACAATGCACCAGCAGAACCCACAACATCCCAGAAGCCAATGCACCACCAGCAGTCACAACCTCCAAGAAGCCAAAGCCCCACCAGTAGCCACAACAACCCCAGAAAACAATGCCCAACTAGAAGCCACAACATCCCCAGAAGCCAATTCACCATCAGAAGCCACAACATCTCCAGAAGACAATGCTCCACAGAAGCCACAACATCCCCAGAAGCCAATGCATCACCAGAACCCAAAACAACCTGAGGAGGTAATGCACCAATAGAAGCCACAACATCCCAGAAGCCAATGCACCACTAAAAGCCACAACATCCCAGAAGCCAAAGCACCACCAGAAGCCCCTATAAACCCAGAAGTCAATGCACTACCAGAAGCCACAACATCCACAGAAGCCAATGCACCACCACCAGCCACAACATCCCAGAAGCCAATGCACCACCAGAAGCCACAACATCCCCACAAGCCAATGCAGCACCAGAAGCCACAACAACACCAGAAGACAATGCACCACCAGAAGCAACAACATCCCAGAAGACAATGCACCACTAGAAGCCACAATAACCCCAGAAGACAATGCACCACCTAAAGTCACAATAACCCCACTAGCCAATGCTCCACCAGAAGCCACACATCCCCAGAAGAGAATGCTCCACCAGAAGCCACAACATCCCAGAAGCCATTTCGCGCCACCAGAAGCCACAGCATCCTCAGAAGACAATGCCTCACCAGAAGCCTTAACATCCCCAGAAGACAATGCTCTAAAGAAGCCACAACATCCGCAGAAGCTAATGCACCAACAGAACCCACAACAACCCCAGAAGTTAATGCGCCACCAGAAGCCACAACAACCCCTGAAGCAAATGCACCACCAGCAGCCACAACATCCCAGAAGCCAATGCCCCACCAGTAGCCACAACAACCCCAGAAAACAATGCCCAACTAGAAGCCACAACATCCCCAGAAGCCAATTCACCACCAGAAGCCACAACATCACAGAAACCAATGCCCCACCAGAAGCATCAACAACCCCAGAAGACAATGCACCACCAGCAGCCACAACATCCCTAGTAGCCAATGCACCACCAGAATCCACAATATCCCCAGAAGCCAATGCACCACCAGAAGCCACAACATCCACAGAAGCCAATGCACCACCAGAAGCCACAACATCTCCAGAAGCCAATGCACCACCAGAACCCAAAACAACCTGAGGAGGTAATGCACCACTAGAAGCCACAATATCCCAGAAGCCAATGCACCACCAAAAGCTACAACATCCCAGAAGCCAATGCACCACCAGAAGCCCCAATAAACCCAGAAGTAAATGCACTACCAGAAGCCACAACATCCCCAGAAGCCAATGCAGCACCAGAAGCCACAACAACTCAAGAAGACAATGCACCACCAGAAGCAACAACATCCCAGAAGACAATGCACCACCAGAAGCCACAATAACCCCAGAAGACAATGCACCACCTACAGCCACAATAACCCCACTAGCCAATGCTCCACCAGAAGCCACACATCCCTAGAAGAGAATGCTCCACCAGAAGCCACAACATCCCAGAAGCCAATGCGCTACTAGAAGCCACAGCATCCCCAGAAGACAATACCTCACCAGAAGCAACGACATCCCCAGAAGACAATGCTCCAAAGAAGCTGCAACATACACAGAAGCTAATGCACCAACAGAACCCAAAACAACCTGAGAAGGTAATGCACCACTAGAAGCCACAACATCCCAGAAGCCAATGCACCACCAGCAGCCTCAACATCCCAGAAGCCAATGCACCACCAGAAGCCACAACAACCCCAGAAGGTAATGCGCCACCAGAAGCCACAACAACCCCCGAAGCAAATGCACCACCAGTAGCCACAACAACCCCAGAAAACAATGCCCAACTAGAAGCCACAACATCCCCAGAAGTCAATTCACCACCAGAAGCCACAACATCACAGAAGCCAATGCCCCACCAGAAGCATCAACAACCCCAGAAGACAATGCACCACCAGCAGCCACAACATCCCTAGTAGCCAATGCACCACCAGAATCCACAATATCCCCAGAAGCCAATGCACCACCAGAAGCCACAACATCCACAGAAGCCAATGCACCACCAGAAGCCACAACATCCCCAGAAGCCAATGCACCACCAGAACCCAAAACAACCTGAGGAGGTAATGCACCACTAGAAGCCACAATATCCCAGAAGCCAATGCACCACCAAAAGCCACAACATCCCAGAATCCAATGCACCACCAGAAGCCCCAATAAACCCAGAAGTAAATGCACTACCAGAAGCCACAACATCCCCAGAAGCCAATGCACCACCAGAAGCCACAACATCCCCACAAGCCAATGCAGCACCAGAAGCCACAACAACTCAAGAAGACAACGCACCACCAGAAGCAGCAACATCCCAGAAGACAATGCACCACCAGAAGCCACAATAACCCCAGAAGACAATGCACCACCTAAAGCCACAATAACCCCACTAGCCAATGCTCCACCAGAAGCCACACATCCCCAGAAGAGAATGCTCCACCAGAAGCCACAACATCCCAGAAGTCAATGCGCCACCAGAAGCCACAACATCCACAGAAGCCAATGCACCACCACCAGCCACAACATCCCAGAAGCCAATGCACCACCAGAAGCCACAACATCCCCACAAGCCAATGCAGCACCAGAAGCCACAACAACACCAGAAGACAATGCACCACCAGAAGCATCAACAACCCCAGAAGACAATGCACCACCAGCAGCCACAACATCCCTAGTAGCCAATGCACCACCAGAATCCACAATATCCCCAGAAGCCAATGCACCACCAGAAGCCACAACATCCACAGAAGCCAATGCACCACCAGAAGCCACAACATCTCCAGAAGCCAATGCACCACCAGAACCCAAAACAACCTGAGGAGGTAATGCACCACTAGAAGCCACAATATCCCAGAAGCCAATGCACCACCAAAAGCTACAACATCCCAGAAGCCAATGCACCACCAGAAGCCCCAATAAACCCAGAAGTAAATGCACTACCAGAAGCCACAACATCCCCAGAAGCCAATGCAGCACCAGAAGCCACAACAACTCAAGAAGACAATGCACCACCAGAAGCAACAACATCCCAGATGACAATGCACCACCAGAAGCCACAATAACCCCAGAAGACAATGCACCACCTACAGCCACAATAACCCCACTAGCCAATGCTCCACCAGAAGCCACACATCCCTAGAAGAGAATGCTCCACCAGAAGCCACAACATCCCAGAAGCCAATGCGCTACTAGAAGCCACAGCATCCCCAGAAGACAATACCTCACCAGAAGCAACGACATCCCCAGAAGACAATGCTCCAAAGAAGCTGCAACATACACAGAAGCTAATGCACCAACAGAACCCAAAACAACCTGAGAAGGTAATGCACCACTAGAAGCCACAACATCCCAGAAGCCAATGCACCACCAGCAGCCTCAACATCCCAGAAGCCAATGCACCACCAGAAGCCACAACAACCCCAGAAGGTAATGCGCCACCAGAAGCCACAACAACCCCCGAAGCAAATGCACCACCAGTAGCCACAACAACCCCAGAAAACAATGCCCAACTAGAAGCCACAACATCCCCAGAAGTCAATTCACCACCAGAAGCCACAACATCACAGAAGCCAATGCCCCACCAGAAGCATCAACAACCCCAGAAGACAATGCACCACCAGCAGCCACAACATCCCTAGTAGCCAATGCACCACCAGAATCCACAATATCCCCAGAAGCCAATGCACCACCAGAAGCCACAACATCCACAGAAGCCAATGCACCACCAGAAGCCACAACATCCCCAGAAGCCAATGCACCACCAGAACCCAAAACAACCTGAGGAGGTAATGCACCACTAGAAGCCACAATATCCCAGAAGCCAATGCACCACCAAAAGCCACAACATCCCAGAATCCAATGCACCACCAGAAGCCCCAATAAACCCAGAAGTAAATGCACTACCAGAAGCCACAACATCCCCAGAAGCCAATGCACCACCAGAAGCCACAACATCCCCACAAGCCAATGCAGCACCAGAAGCCACAACAACTCAAGAAGACAATGCACCACCAGAAGCAGCAACATCCCAGAAGACAATGCACCACCAGAAGCCACAATAACCCCAGAAGACAATGCACCACCTAAAGCCACAATAACCCCACTAGCCAATGCTCCACCAGAAGCCACACATCCCCAGAAGAGAATGCTCCACCAGAAGCCACAACATCCCAGAAGTCAATGCGCCACCAGAAGCCACAGCATCCCCAGAAGACAATACCTCACCAGAAGCCACAACATCCCCAGAAGACAATGCTCCAAAGAAGCTGCAACATACGCAGAAGCTAATGCACCAACAGAACCCAAAACAACCTGAGAAGGTAATGCACCACTAGAAGCCACAACATCCCAGAAGCCAATGCACCACCAGCAGCCTCAACATCCCAGAAGCCAATGCACCACCAGAAGCCACAACAACCCCAGAAGGTAATGCGCCACCAGAAGCAACAACAACCCCTGAAGCAAATGCACCACCAGCAGCCACAACATCCCAGAAGCCAATGCCCCACCAGTTGCCACAACAACCCCAGAAAACAATGCCCAACTAGAAGCCACAACATCCCCAGAAGCCAATTCACCACCAGAAGCCACAACATCACAGAAGCCAATGCACCACCAGAAGCATCAACAACCCAGAAGACAATGCACCACCAGCAGCCACAACATCCCTAGTAGCCAATGCACCACCAGAATCCACAATATCCCCAGAAGCCAATGCACCACCAGAAGCCATAACATCCACAGAAGCCAATGCACCACCAGAAGCCACAACATTTCCAAAAGCCAACACGCCACCAGAAGTCACAACATCCAGAAGCCAATGCATAACCAGTAGCCACAGCAACCCCAGAAGACAATGCACCACGAGAAGCCACAACATCCAGAAGCCAATGCACCACCAGAAGCCACAATAACCCCAGAAGCCAATGCACCACCAGAAGCCACAACATCCCCAGAATACAATGCTCCACCAGAAGCCACAAAATCCCCAGAAGACAATGCTCCACCAGAAGCCACAACATCCCAGTAGCCAATGCTCCACCAGAGGCCACAACATCCCCAGAAGAAAATGCTCCACCAGAAGCCACAACATCCCCAGAAGTCAATGCACCACCAGAACCCAAAACAACCCGAGAAGGTAATGTACCACTAGAAGCCACAACATCCCAGAAGCCAATGCACCACCAGCAGCCACAACATCCCAGAAGCCAATGCTCCACCAGAAGCTATAGCATCCCGACAGGCCAATGCAGCACCAGAAGCCACAACAACTCCAGAAGACAATGCACCACCAGAAGTAACAACATCCCAGAAGACAATGCATCACCAGAAGCCAAAATAACCCCAGAAGACAATGTACCACCTAAAGCCACAATAACCCCACTAGGCAATGCACCACCAGAGGCCACAACATCCCCAGAAAACAATGCTCCACCAGAAGCCACAACATCCCCAGAAGACAATGCTCCACAGAAGCCACATAATCCGCAGAAGCCAATGCACCACCAGAACCCAAAACAACCGGAGAAGGTAATGCACCACTAGAAGCCACAACATCCCAGAAGCCAATGCACCAACAGCAGCCACAACATCCCCACTAGCCAATGCTCCACCAGAAGCCACACATCCCCAGAAGAGAATGCTCCACCAGAAGCCACAACATCCCAGAAGTCAATGCGCCACCAGAAGCCACAGCATCCCCAGAAGACAATACCTCACCAGAAGCCACAACATCCCCAGAAGACAATGCTCCAAAGAAGCTGCAACATACGCAGAAGCTAATGCACCAACAGAACCCAAAACAACCTGAGAAGGTAATGCACCACTAGAAGCCACAACATCCCAGAAGCCAATGCACCACCAGCAGCCTCAACATCCCAGAAGCCAATGCACCACCAGAAGCCACAACAACCCCAGAAGGTAATGCGCCACCAGAAGCAACAACAACCCCTGAAGCAAATGCACCACCAGCAGCCACAACATCCCAGAAGCCAATGCCCCACCAGTTGCCACAACAACCCCAGAAAACAATGCCCAACTAGAAGCCACAACATCCCCAGAAGCCAATTCACCACCAGAAGCCACAACATCACAGAAGCCAATGCACCACCAGAAGCATCAACAACCCAGAAGACAATGCACCACCAGCAGCCACAACATCCCTAGTAGCCAATGCACCACCAGAATCCACAATATCCCCAGAAGCCAATGCACCACCAGAAGCCATAACATCCACAGAAGCCAATGCACCACCAGAAGCCACAACATTTCCAAAAGCCAACACGCCACCAGAAGTCACAACATCCAGAAGCCAATGCATAACCAGTAGCCACAGCAACCCCAGAAGACAATGCACCACGAGAAGCCACAACATCCAGAAGCCAATGCACCACCAGAAGCCACAATAACCCCAGAAGCCAATGCACCACCAGAAGCCACAACATCCCCAGAATACAATGCTCCACCAGAAGCCACAAAATCCCCAGAAGACAATGCTCCACCAGAAGCCACAACATCCCAGTAGCCAATGCTCCACCAGAGGCCACAACATCCCCAGAAGAAAATGCTCCACCAGAAGCCACAACATCCCCAGAAGTCAATGCACCACCAGAACCCAAAACAACCCGAGAAGGTAATGTACCACTAGAAGCCACAACATCCCAGAAGCCAATGCACCACCAGCAGCCACAACATCCCAGAAGCCAATGCTCCACCAGAAGCTATAGCATCCCGACAGGCCAATGCAGCACCAGAAGCCACAACAACTCCAGAAGACAATGCACCACCAGAAGTAACAACATCCCAGAAGACAATGCATCACCAGAAGCCAAAATAACCCCAGAAGACAATGTACCACCTAAAGCCACAATAACCCCACTAGGCAATGCACCACCAGAGGCCACAACATCCCCAGAAAACAATGCTCCACCAGAAGCCACAACATCCCCAGAAGACAATGCTCCACAGAAGCCACATAATCCGCAGAAGCCAATGCACCACCAGAACCCAAAACAACCGGAGAAGGTAATGCACCACTAGAAGCCACAACATCCCAGAAGCCAATGCACCAACAGCAGCCACAACATCCCTAGAAGCCAATGCACCACCAGAAGCTACAATATCCCCAGAAGACAATGCACCACCAGAAGCCACAACATCCACAGAAGCCAATGCACCACAAGAAGCCACAACATTCCCAGAAGCCCACACGCCACCAGAAGCCACAACATCCAGAAGCCAATGGACAACCAGTAGTCACACCAACCACAGAAGACAATGCACCACGAGAAGCACCAACATCCAGAAGCCAATGCACCACCAGAAGCCACAATAACCCCAGAAGCCAATGCACCACCAGAAGCCACAACATCCCCAGAATACAATGCTTCACCAGAAGCCAAAACATCCCCAGAAGTCAATGCTCCACCAGAAGCCACAACATCCCAGTAGCCAATGCTCCACCAGAAGCCACAACATCAGCAGAAGACAATGCTCCGCCAGAAGTCACAACATCCCTAGAAGACAATGCTCCACCAGAAGCCACAACATCCCAGTAGCCAATGCTCCACCAGATGCCACAACATCAACAGAAGACAATGCCCCACCAGAAGTCACAACATCCCCAGAAGACAATGCTCCACCAGAAGCCACAATATCCCAGAAGCCAATGCACCACCAGAAGTCGCAGCATCCCCAGAAGACAATGCACCACCAGAAGCCACAACATCCCCAGAAGACAATGTCCACCAGAAGTCACAACATCCCCAGAAGCCAATGCACCACCAGAACCCAAAACAACCCGAGAAGGTAATGTACCACTAGAAGCCACAACATCCCAGAAGCCAATGCACCACCAGCAGCCACAACATCCCAGAAGCCAATGCACCACCAGAACCCACAACAACCCCAGAAGGTAATGCACCACCAGAAGCCACAACAACCCCAGAAACAAATGCACCACCAGCAGCCACAACATCCCAGAAGCCAATGCCCCACCAGTAGCCACAACAACCCCAGGAAACAATGCCCAACTAGAAGCCACAACATCCCCAGAAGCCAATTCACCACCAGAAGCCACAACATCACAGAAGCCAATGCACCACCAGAAGCATCAACAACCATAGAAGACAATGCACCACCAGCAGCCACAACATCCCTAATAGCCAATGCACCACCAGAAGCCACAATATCCCCAGAAGCCAATGCACCACCAGAAGCCACAATATCCACAGAAGCCAATGCACCACCAGAAGCCACAACATTCCCAGAAGCCAATGCACCACCAGAAACCACAACAACCCCAGAGGACAATGCACCACCAGAAGCCGCAACATCCAGAAGCCAATGCACCACCAGAAGCCACAATAACCCCAGAAGCCAATGCACCACCAGCAGCCACAACATCCCTAGTAGCCAATGCACCACTAGAGGCCACAACATCCCAGAAGCCAATGCACCAACAGAAGCCACAACACCCCCTGGCTGGAAACAAAGAACTACTAGAGGGAACAAAAACAGGAAATTAGCCTTTTCCTGCTAGGGGCCCCATCTCTGGAAAATGTTAGCAATGCAGATAAGACTGACCCACTCAATCCTACACTTTAGAAAGGACGCAAATACCCTACTCTCCAAAGCACATCTTGCCAAATGCCAGATCGCTCCACTCAACCCTATTCTTCCCCTCAGGAGCTCTCCCACCCTCACCTTCTCCTCTATCCATCCCTGCTCCTCTGGCACCCCTGCCGCTAACGTGTAACCCCTGTACAGCGCCCTATTGCTCCCCAGCTAGATTCATGCTTTATAAGCCCCCTCCATACATGTGAACCCACTTACCTCGGGCCCTTTAAAACAAGGTATCAATACTTTGAGATGGATGGGAATGCATAAGTTACTGAAACATCAATAATCACACCGACTCAGGAAGTTGGCAAAGTTTGCAATTATCTAAAACAGGGAGTTACAACGGGCATCAACGGATGTTCGCTCCATTGCTATAAGAGTGTTACATGAAAAAACACAGTTATATAGTAAAAACTTGTCATAAGTGACGTCAAACTATGTGGCAAACTACAAAAACCTACTTGGGGATGTGATTGCATTGCAGGGATCATCTAAGTATACGTTCCATACTGACGGGTGTTGTGATTGGGTCTCTACTGTCAGGTGGGCAACTAAGCCCAACCCAAGTGCAGCTCATCTTTCGTGTCACTCTAATACTCGACACTTCATTGGTTATAGAAACTATAGGGTTCTCTAATACGTGGACCCCTACCATTGGTTTGGCACCTTTGTACCCTTCTGGAATATTCCACATGCTAGCAGCACACAGGCTACCATACCAGGTGCACGAAAGGTTGGCATGATCATGCCTCCTCTTCCAATTAGCCTCACATCTATCATCACTCTTGCAATCTGCTAGTCAATTAGGCTTTGAACTTGGCCTTGTAGAGGCGTTCTGCGTCTGAGAAATAATTGGAGTATCTTCTTGGTTTCTGTGTAACTCAACCCAATGTCTATTTTGATCTGACCATGTGACTGGAAGACTGCGTTTTCAAGCCTTTTGCAGCTTTTAATTCTATTAAATAATTAACTTTTGACGCCTTGAGTGTTTTTCCATTCCATTTCAAACAGAAGTTGTGTCTTTCTTACGTTCATTGTAACTACTGGATGGACACCAGGCTCACGGTGGCCTCGTCTTCTTGGTGCTGGGCCAGCCCAGCCTTTCTTGAATTTCTCTCTCTCCATCAGTAATTTTCCAACTAGCCACACTGAAAACTCTTTCCAATCACAGGTTTCAGCCTTGCGTAAAGTGCACTGTGGAATATCCAGGTTCTATGCATTCCTATGTATTATCCATTGGTGCA
Organism: Ambystoma mexicanum; assembly: GCF_040938575.1. NCBI lineage: Eukaryota > Metazoa > Chordata > Amphibia > Caudata > Ambystomatidae > Ambystoma > Ambystoma mexicanum. The sequence goes on along the minus strand of NC_090937.1, from coordinate 1,662,233,862 downwards.
TCGCCGCAACTATTCACTACCTACATAGCCAGCCTTAAGATTACTTTTCCTTCTTGCGTTACTGCGTCTGTACACGTGTAAACTGATTTATATATTCTTCAGCTTTTCTGTAGCTGAGCATCTTCATGTCGAGCCGGAATTGTTGCTCATCTTTACCATCTTCTCTTCAGAGCTTCTAGAATGTCTATATTCTTCTGCCTCGTGCATCTTCTCCAGGTGTCTCATTTTCCGCTCCGCATGACATCACCAGTCTTCTCTTTCACTATGTTTCACACTTCTTCCGGGACTTTGTCCAAAAGGCTGTTATTTCTTTGTGAATGCATGTAAGGTTTTCTCAATGGATACCTTGTTTCCATGATTCCTGTGGTACAGGCATCCTTATTGGCACTGCACGTGTTGCAATTCATTTCCAGCTCCCAACGTATAGGCAGCATGGGGGCAGAGCTTTCGGTGGGGGTACTTGACTCCTTCTCTATACTCCCCCCCTCTGGGCGATTCATCGAGCACTCTCTCATCAATCTCCACATCAAGACATCCTGGTCTGAAGAAGTGCTTCTTTGGGACCCATATCTTTATGACTCCCTCCAGGCATCCTGCTGATTTCACAGGCTCATCAACAGTCCAAGTCATAAGCATGCATTGTCCATTGGGATGCAGTAGATCCACCTCCCCACATACTTCGTGTGGTTCTTATAGTACAGGCACTTCATTCCCTCAGGTGCATGGATGCTGGCCATTACGTAGTCTCTGATTCCTTCATTTGTCAGCTCGTTAGGTTCCAATCCTGATTTGACATCAATCATAAAGTTCATTCCTGCTGCCTTTTTTGCAGTCTTCTTGCACTGTGCCATTATTATCCTGATCACACAGAATCCAAACATGATCATCACCAACAGGGCTTGAAAATGTTCGCCATCCATTGTGGAACCCATGAGTAGATTGACCCAAACCAAGTGTCGTCACCAATGTCTTCCGCTTTGTCTTCCATTTTGACATGTAGGTTTGTCAGTAACGTTATGGACTCTGTCAAGGTACCATTCTCGTCATCCTCCATCCATAGCTATGATCATGTCCAGAATATATCTGCTCTGAAGGGTCATCAATCCTATGGCACTCAGCTCCTCCTTGATAGTTTTGAATTTCTTTATGGTGGTATTGATTGCCTGCAAAAGCTCCCATCTGGTTATATGTAATCATTTAGTATTTGCATCCGTCTGGATCCTGGGCATGAAGATTATTGTGAGTATTGATGATGTCTTACTAAACAATCTGTGTTCATCGGGGTTAGAATCAAAAGCTTCTATTGACTTAGCTGAGAAATAATTCTCCCTCTTCATCCGATTCAGGAGCTCGACAGATCTCTTTTTCCTCAGGTGGGCATCTGCTTTGGGAAATTCACCAATGTTCAAGTCACTCTTGGGGATCACTAATGATGGACCATAAATAATTACTATAGAACATAGTCCTCCCCAATCTCTGGGCAGCTTCATGTAAGCTCTGGATCCACAGGCCCAGTAGTGATCCATTATCACTGCTGTCCTGTGCTTCATTCCTGGCACATCAAAGATTCCACCGCATTGCTGATTTTCTCCAGCTTTTCCCATGCCATTGTTTCTGAAGCATAGTTCTGCACTAGCCAATGGCACTCTCTGCAATGGACCTCCTCTGTCTTCGACACATGTCAGAAGTATTGCAATCTTTGGCCATGTAGGTTTGCACAGTCCGCATTTTGTACAGTTGATTTTTACACCCCCTGTGCTGCATGTGCTTTGCATATAACCACACCTTCTTCCCATCCATCTGGAGAAAGCACTGTTCCCCAGATTTGCATCTGGCCTCTTTCTTTGCATCTTCGAACCTCTTCATTTGTTTTTCCTTGACAATTGAGCTTTCTGTGTATTTCCCATTTGATTCCTCCTCCCTTCATCCAGGCTGTTCATATTTTATCACATGATCTATGGTGTGTGCTCTTGCTCTTGTCTTTATGTCTTGCACATAGTCGTCTTCATCAGGTGCTGACCATTCTTTTACCCATATCAAAGACACTGTTCTGCCCTGGAATTGACCTTGTGTAAGGCATAGTGCAAGGTGAGTGAGGCAATGAGCTGTTTGAACATCTATTTAAAAAGCTATGAATATCTTAGACTCCCCTATAGCATAAGGCAGGAGTGCACATACAGAGCACTCCTCCTCAGAGGACTCTTTCCCACCTCTTCCATGTGCTGACACCACATGTTGTTCCCCAAATGTGCTGTACGGTCCAAATAATCATTCAATTCATGATCATCCTCCCTTGCACTTCTCTTAGGTCTCTGTTTCATTCTTGCCAAATGACTCTCCATGTAATGACCATAAAGTAAATCAAAAAGGGATCTCCCTCCGAAGGGAAGCTTTGGGTCTTTTCTCACATTTATAGGTACTTCTGCATGAGCTACTGGAGTAGGAACAATTACATAAGGCCTTGGCTGTCTTTCAATATCTACCTCTGCCACGGTAACTGCTGTGGGAAGCATCAAAGGGACCACTGCTTTCTTGGGACCAATTAAATATACAGTGTGGATTAGCAGGATCAGAAAAATAATGATAAATCTAGCGCAGGCATATATTATACACCAATACATGAGGAGCCACTATTGACGTCTCTCCACTCGTCATTGACTCTGCTCACTTTCTGGACCTGCAATATGCTCCATGAAAAACATGTTTACCTGTAATTACTTTTTAAGGAAGAAAAAACTCTTTTTATTCAGGCAAACTCGTCAGATGCTCTGGTAGCTGCTGAATCTGCTCAACGATTTCCACAAGTAACTGGCTGATCTCGCATGAACATAAAAGTGTTGGTGTCTGACCAAACAAGGTAAGGATGAACTTAAAGCAAATAGTACAAGATCATAGCAAGTAGTTTGTGGGCATCACCGTTAGATAGGACCATCTTTACCTCCAGTAAGCTGCTCAGGTAACATTCTAATCTGTGTTATTATTGCTGCCAGTAAGCGTCGAATAGCTGGGCCATTCTTATGATCCTGGATAAACACACATATGTTAGTGCTCTTCTCAACAAGAGCAGGTTAATTTCTGAGTATAAATATGAAGACAGCAAGAAGTAGTAAGTGTACATCAGCATTAGACAGAACCATAGGCGCCTGAACAAAGAAATTCAGTGATAATCGAAGCCGGGAACTGATCCCTCTTCCAGTCGTCGGACACAAAGTCAAGATCTGGCATGTTATACTTACTTCCGCACTCCACAGTCCAATGTCAGCAAGGTCCCATGTTTCTCAGGAACAATAGTTGTTTCACCCCTTGCTTAGCAGCTACAAAGAGTGTCTCGAGGGAGCCACAGCCCAATGTACTCTTTATCTGTCTACTGGACAGTCTCTGCATCCTTCTTCCTCGTCATCGATCTAGTCTGCACATGTTCAACTTCTTCACCTTGACTTGCTTCTGAATGGGGTGGGGGTGATGTGGCCTCTCCAGCGTAGACTTTCACGTCACCTTGGTGGATTCCAGCTCATCGCCCTAGGACCTTAACTGCTGATGGTGTAACGTCCTCCGCAATGACAGGCCGTTGAAACGGGGCTCGTGCCACTTTTGTGTGAAATTTCTGATCAACACTTGATCTTCAAGAAAAAGTTTAGGTACATATAATTCTTGAATTGTGGTTGCTGTATGGTCTTCATCTCTGTTCTGGGACCGACACCCCGTCCGCTTGACTTGGTCTGAATTGACGGAGATATTAGCCAATATCCATGTTAAATACGCACGTAGCTCATCTCCTAACAATTCTGCAGTTGTCTGGGCATTACTCCTAGTGCTTGATAAAGGAGTTTGAGGTGTTCTCACTCGCCTCCATGTAACTAGTTCATGGGGTGTGAAGTGGTGGTCTGAGCCGGGCTGATTTCTTAATGCATATGATGCAAGGGGCAATCAATGCAGCCACCCCTTTGTCAGGGTTAGTTTTAATTTGGCTATTCTCTCTTTGAGCAGACCATTGAGTCTCTCACATATCCTGTACGCTTGCAGGTGATAAGCAGAAGAAAACTTGTGTTGAATGCTCAATAACAAGCTTATTTGTTCAAAAACCTCATTCCCAAAATGGGGCCCATTATCTGATCTCAGCATCTCACATATTCTCCATCTAGGAAATACTTCTCGGACTAAGAACTTTGCAGCACAAGTGGAATCAGGGTGTGTTTATGGACTGGCCTCGATCCACCTAGAGAAGGGGCACACCACCACTATCATATATCTGTTTCCATTACAAACCTGCAGAATGTTAACATAATCAATATGGAATTGCTTGTATGGACCATTTGGTTGAGGAATTACTCCTCTGACTGTTCACACCGTGTGCCCAGCAGTAAACCTTTGACATATGATGCCATACACTACATAACAAGCAACGTGTTCTAATACTCTTCCTGTGGGGCTTCACCCTGAACTTCCATGAGTTGCGTTTTAGATAAGTGGGTAAAACCTGCATTCACATCCATCATCACAACAATTCTTTGTTTCACATCAGGCGTATCAAAACTCATTATGTCAGATGAATATGCAACCCTTTTTGCCACTTTGTTCGCGGCTTGGTTTCCGTGTGTAATAAAGTCTGTTCACTAAATGTGTGTTGTGCACTTAACTATTGCGATGGCTACTGGGAAGTGTAGTGCTTTAATGAGCCTGTCCAATAAAGCAGCGTGTTACACCTGAGGGCCGTCTGTTTGGAGGTAGTCCCTCCTTTTCCAGGGTGCTAGCCCTGCGTGCACAGTCGATGTCACATAGGCAGAGTCACTGTACATTGTTACTTCCTGGTCTGATTGTTACTCTAGTGTGACAGTCAGTGCCACTAATTCAGCAGCCTGAGCTGAAAAGTGAGACAGTATTCTTGTACTCGTCATTACCCATCCCCATTAACCTTGCGTTTTATCACAGCGGCACCTGAATAACTTTCTCCATCAGTTTGATCGATCCATGAAGAACCATCAATAAAGTGAATCTCCCTGGCTGCTGGAGCATTTTCTTTCACTCTCGGGATGTTGTCATAAAATTCCTCATAATTCGAACAATCATGCACTTGTTCATCCTCTGCCAGTGGTTCAGCTACAAACGTGGCAGGGATCACCTGACTTTTTTGATCGCTGTGTTCGATATGACCACCTCATAAGCAGAAGCTCCTTGAGACGTCAGTGTACCTTTAGGTTTCTCCAAAACAGCAAATAAAGCATGCTCGACAAATAACGTCATGGAACACACCATTACTATGGTTGCAGACTTCTCAATAGCAAATGCGGCGGCTGCCAAAGATTTTTCACAAGGGAAGTGACCCCTCATTACTGGCTCCAAAATCCCACTGTAATATGCCAAAGGCTTGTATCCCATGGTAGTTCTCTGTGTGAGTACTGCTGTCATAACTGTTCTATTCATATGCAAGAATAAAAAGAACTCCTTAGAAAAATTGAGGATTCCTAAAACTGGCACTGTGCATATTGCCTTTTTTAATTCATCAGACCCTTCTTCCATTTCCCGAGTCCACTCAATTTTTTCCTGATTCACCTGTGCATTTTTCAGAGCTTGCAACAATGGCCTTGTGTAAGAACTATAATCAAAGACCCATGCTCTGACATAGTTGCACAGTCCTAAAAACTGTTGCATTTGCTTTATCGTGTGCGGTTTTGCCATTTTCAAAATTGCCTCTGCTCCTTCAGGTGTAACCTTCTTTCCTTCGTGTGAGATTAACTGCCCTATGTACAACACCTCTTCTTGGCAATACTGCAATTTCTCTCTGTCTACTTTATATCCTTTCTGTGCCAAAACAATCATTATCTGAATCAAATCTAGTCAAGCACTCTTCTTCTGATGTGCTGCAGACCAAAATGTCATCTACGTATTGCAGCTCGACACTTGGCAAATCAATATTGCTTGAGTCCATCTGCAGGAACCTACTGAAAATCGATAGAGACTCGCAATACCCCTGGGGCAAATGTGTACTTTTCAGCTTAGTCTGACGAAACATAAATGACGTCAGATCTTGAGAATCCTTGTGCAACGGGATTGAGAAAACACATTTTTCAAGTCAATCACGTGAAATATCGCGCCTCAACCGGGATACTACATAGGATCGTCGCCGGATTTGGAACCAAAGGATATGATATGATAGGTTATTTATAACACGCTTAATACCCAGAGGTTTCTAAGCACAGACCCAGGGATTGAACCTGTGGTGCTCCGTATCGTCTTGCTTCCGAGGCGAGCACGTTGCCTACTGAGCTAACCTCCCGAGAGGAAACTCTGCCTCTACAATCTGGTTAATCGGCCTAATATCTTGAATTAAGCGCCACAACCACCCTTTAGATTTTTTGATAGAGTACACTGAGGTACTGCATGGTGACTCTGACATCACTAAGATGCCCTGATCCATCATGGCTGATATAGTCTTAAAAAATCCATCATCTGCCTGTCGTGACATAGTGTACTGCCTTGCTCGAGGTAAAATTGCTCCTGGCTTCAGCTTAATCTTAAATTCTCCCACCTCCTTTAATAGGCCTACGTCATAGGGCCCTGTAGTCCATAAAGAAGTTGACGCTTTCTCCATAGCCTCAATCCTCATAAAAAAATGCAGGACGCTGCTGTACAATCATCATTTTCTGTAGGATCTCTCGTCTCTCTGTTCTGATCCAATATGTCTCTAAACATATCCTTGTCAGTGATGTCAGTCAATCGGTATCCTTCCCCAATAGCAATCACTGTTCTCCATGGTGTGCCATCATCGGCCAATTCCCCTCGCAGTACAGCTAACTGTATTTATAAGGGAAACATACGCCCCCCCCCCTTTGTCCATGGGAATCTGTGTCCTGAACAAGAATTCATCAGGTATTCTAATAACCTTGCCCATTAACCCGGGTAACGCCATGTTAACAGATGCGTATCCCAAAGTACCCCAAAGTGAAAGACTTCTATCTCTAGTGGCGCGCCACGCATAGCTATTTGTCTTGTAAATGCCATGATAAATTTGCCCAGGTTTAAATGATGTATTCCTGGCGTTGAACACACTATGCCTTCATCAGTGAAGGAGATTGTCATATTTAGCTTCGTCATTAAATCTCTATCTAGAATATTAACTGGTGTCTGTTTCGAATACAACAATGAAACAGACATGTCACACTCTCCTATAGAGACTGGCAATTTTTCATGTCGTCCAGGTGCATTTCTACTTGTAGCTCCTGAAAACTCTTGAGCATTCATGGCATTACCCAATAATGAAAATGTTCCCTCTCGTATACAAGAGCCAGTCACCCCACTGTCTACTAAAAAAGAAAAGGATTTGCCTCCTATCGTGATGTCAATCCCTGGTTCCTCTTGAGGATTTGGCATCACAGATAGTACTGCACACATCAAGTCACCCAGTGATCTGTCCTATTGTGGGTCCATACTTATTCCCGTACCTCTGAATGGATTCCCACCTGCAACAGTTACACCCCCTATCCTAGGAGTCAACACCTGTCCTGTGTTTGCACTCTGCTGTATCTGCATTGGTTCGTGCTGGGATTGCCCTTTAGGTGGATTCAATGGTGCCTGCTGTGTTTGCAAAGCCTGCTGTGCTGGTGGTACATGTGTTTGATACACTGTCTGATATTTGGCAAACCCGTCCCTGCTTTGTGGGCTTTATGCTGGAGGATAATCTGTCCCCCCCTCTTGAGAATTGCCCCTTCTGTACATACCCTTGGCTCCCACATCATGTGTATATCGGAATATAGCACAGAATGACATCTCCACCACAGTAAAAAACATCTGACCTAAGAGTTGTTCAGTGAGCAGGGAGAGGGCCGGTGCAGAATTACGGGAAGTTCTTCACAACAATCTGATACAAGGAAAAATGTGCACGAGCCAAATTCCACGTACTGCAAGGGGAAGTTCACAGGAACAACCTACTAGGCTACCCCACTGCCCTTGAGGTGGAAATTATGGCTGTGACCCACACCATGCAGCACTGTCAGTCACACAAGCTTTCCCAACTTTGTTTGAGGGCATCGGATGCCTCAAACGAGACCCTTTGACACTTCACATTGATGAATCCATAACGCCTGTGGCTCAGCACCCAAGGAGAATACCGGTTCACTTGCAACTACTCATTGAAGAAGAGATACAGTGCTTGCTAAAGGAAGGAATAATCTAACCGACAGACGGTCCGACCCCCTGGGCGTCCCCCATAGTGGCTTTACCCAAGAGAGGATACCCAGTCAAGATATGCATATGCGTGGACATGCGGCAAGCGAATAAGGCCATCAGGCATGAAAGACATCCTGAAATGCACTTGGATGACATGATCAGCCTGCTAAATGGGGCGAACGTGTTCTCGAAGATTGATTTGAACAAATGCTATCATCAGATTATGATAGATCAGCTTCACTGATGCATCAATGCATTTGCCAATTGGGATTTTCAGATACAAGAAACTCAGTTTTGACATCTGCTCAGTAGCTGAAACATTCCGAGAGAGAGTTCAGAGAGTTATTTGTCGTGTGAGTGACTGTTTCAACTACAGTGATGGCATCCTGGTGTTTCGAGGTCTACATGGCGTTCGTGGAGGATGGCCTGACATTGAAATGGGGACAAGTGTGCCTTTTACAAATCTCGCCTTAAATTCTACGGACATATTTTCTCACACAAAGGTATGAGACCTGACCCAGACAAAGTGAGCACCACACACCGTGGGTAATAATAAGCAGCGCTCAGATACCTGAGGGTTTGTAGCGCTATATAAAAGCCTAATTATTATTATTATTATTATTATTATCTCTGGGATTTCAGCTCCCCAGGATGTCAGTGAGGTCAGGTCTTTCGTAGGGATGGGCAGTTACTGCAGCCGATATCTCCGGGACTTTACGACTACCAGTGCCGCTCACAGAGAACTCACCAAGCAGGGCAGGGCATTCCGATGGTCCCAGCAATGTGAAGAGGAATTCCGACAAATAAAGAGAGAAATCCCTTCAGCTGAACGCATGGCTTACTTTGATGCAAACATGTGCACAGAGGTAACCGTTGATGTTAATCTAGTTTGCCTGGGGGCGATTTTGGCACAACGTTGACCAGGGCAAGAATCCCCCAGAACAGTAATTGCCTACGACAGCAAGAGCCTGCCAGAGGTAGAGACAAGACATTTGCAACTGGAAAAAGAGGGACTGGCCGTCGTATGGGCTTGCAAGCAATTTCAGATGTTTCTCCTTGGCAAGCCCTTCACGATCGTGGCAGATCACCAAGCCCTGGTGACCATCTACGGCAGCTCTCAATGCAAGTTGCCACCCCGGATAGAGAAATGGTGCCTGCAATTGCAGGACTTCGACTTCACGATTGTTCACAAACCGGGAAAGGAGTACAACCCAGCAGACTTCATGCCTCGGCACCCACTACTGGACATGTCCAATAACTTCCTCACCAATCAAGGCATCACTCCAACAATGATCTCGGAACACACAGAACAGGATGTCGTACTGAAGCGGGTATAGGACCTGATCAGGTCGGGATGGTGGAGAGGCACAGACTTTACAAACAAGCAAGACGCAGACTGTGTCATGATAGAACCTCAGGCATTCAGGAAACTAAGAGAGGAGCTGTCGATATCAGCAGAAGGGCTCATCATGCGAGGGCATAGAATAGTGATTCCCACGATCTGGGGCAACAGGTCATAGATCTAGCCCATGAAGGGCACCGGGGGTGGTGGCCACGCAGAAGGGAGAGACACCATGTGTTTCACAGGACTAGATCAGATGGAGGAACGCACAATTAGTGCCGACCACCTGTGTCCGTGCACATCCGGCCTAATAACCCTGAACCCTTAAAGATGTCTGACATGCCAGAGGGCCCTTGGACTCACTTGGCGACTGACTTCTTGGGTCCCTTTGGGGAGAGCAAGTACTGGCTAATCATCATGGATGAATGTTCGTGATTTCCTCCAGTACGCACAATACCATCCACGGCTGCCAGCACCATCATACCAGTGCTAGATAGCATCTTCTCTGTATGGGGCATTCCCGAAGAGCTAATGTCGGACACCGATCCGCCATTCAGCAGCTTAGAATTCACGAAATTCATGCAATACATGGGCATCCATCACAGAAAGATAACTCCCCTCTGGCCGCAAGCAAACGGTACGGTGGAGCGATTCATGGCAGTTTAAGGAGAGTCCTCCAACAGAATGAGCTACGATCCCTATCACTCAATCAAGCTCTGTGTAACATGTTGCGGGACTACAGGAACTCCCCACGTGGCACGACTGGAAAGTGTCCCGCAGAGTTGCTATTTGGCAGACGAATAAGGACCAGACATCCTCACCTGGCAAGTGACCCAAGCGAGGATGCGGAAAAGGCCAGAGTGACGGGTGCACACAAGAAATGAGACCTGAGACCTGAAGATATATGCTGATAGCAGGAGGCGAGCCAAGAGCTCTGACCTGCAAATAGGAGACAAGGTGCTCGTATACAGACGGCAGGACGGGAAACGAGACTCGAGATTTGATCTAGACTATCTGACGGTATCCTACGTAAATAAAACAATAGTAACTGCTCACTCCCTTACTAAAGTGGCCACTCGAAATGTCTCCAAGTTCAAGCTGTACAAGGAAGAGAATCAAGAACACGATGAGAGAGGCAACTCTGCGGCGTCATGTGACGTACCGGTGAGCGAAGTGACTGAAGAACAGCAGGAAGAACATCGGACAAGGCCGACCAGATGCATTAGAAGACCTGTGCGCTTAATTGCAGAGATGTGAAGAAAGTGACTTTGTTTTGCACAATGGGGGAAGATGTCGTGTCCTGGCAAGGACACAGTTAACGAGCCTCAGAGCTCTGTCACACGGACCAATTAGAATGCGCGAAGCACGTGCATGCGCAGTAGGGAGTCTGCGAAGCGTCAGTTCGCTGCAGGGAAGAATAAAGGAAGGTTTAAGCTGCGAGAGGCTATGTCATTATTGCAGCCCTGGGCCTGCTCGTGTATGTGCGTGTATGTGCGTGTGGCTGCATTCTCCTGTGGCATGAACATCCCCTCAATGAGGGATAGTTGCAAAACAACCCAGAAGAACTCGGCACATACCACAGCCTAGCCCCTGCTTGCTGCTCGAAAAATTCAACCAACACACGCCCGAGGGAAAGCAAAAGATTGGGTGTTCCAGGCAAGGTCTGCTTTAATAGACAGGTTGGCTGTGCTCTCTCGGTCCTGGCCGGCGATCTGTTGGGAGTCCCTCCCTCTACATATTCATGGCCTGGACGATAAGCGAGCCTTCAAGAACATTCTTAAAATCCCAGCCAATGAGTGAATAATTGCCCATCTCCCTGGTCTCTCTCCAGTGCCAAGATACAGTACAAAATATGTGTGGAGCACACATTTCTCACCGGTGAAGCCACTTTCAAGGCGCTACATTAGTACAAATACAATCACGCGCATTAGATTTAAATCATGATTGCAACAAAATTACATTAAAACATATAACAAAATCTACAAAAACGAATTCTTTAAATTCTTAACTGCCAAACACAGTAACATATCTAAAATAAACCATGTTTTATAAACATGTCCAAAAGCCGAGGCTAGAAATAATTTATCTGAGCAAACAACCCATATCCCTTTTTTCCATCTGTGGGTGGTTTGAAAATAATACTTTTCTTGGTTACCCTTCCCATCTAAATTGAAAGGGGACCCCCTAAACTTTGCTAACACTTCCTGGCAGTAGCATCTGCCCTGGCCTAGCTCCTAATTCAGCCAAACACCCACACTGCCTCCTGGCAATCCCTTGCACTGGGGTCTGTTTCTGTAACTCTGCAGCCCCCCCACCGCTTCTTCTGCACTTATCAGACACACCCTGTCTGTTGCCTTAAACCCAGCACTTGCCACTTGCAGGCTGCACCACCACTGTTTATTGTTTTTTATTTATTTTATTTATGTTTCTTTATTTATTCCTTTGCTCAGCACTTTCTACTTGTCCCCCACACATGCACTTTCCCCTTTCCCTCTCCCCTGCACTTGCACTTTCTCAATGTCACTGGCTCTAGTAAGATCATTGTTTTGTTCTCCCTTGTACCCCTCCCTTGTCTCGTCATACTCTGAAAAACTTGTGTACGGGCGTGATACAAATAAAATATCACAATTAATATATAGGTTGTGCTTTAAAATAAGTAATAGCACGCACAGTCTTGCTCCCATGCATTACACTTGAGGAATGCACAAATTAGACATTCTACCATAAACAGTTCCGAATCGGTTAATGGCTGTGAAGTGTCACAGATAAATATTTGACAAGCCAGGAATATGAAAATCTTGTCATGACTTTAATTAAGTGCTGCAGTGATAGTCGGAATTGTGCCCTCCGCTGGCTCAAGCAGCGGGCATTGTGACATCACAACTGAAGCGAAATAACTGATTACAGAGCAGTTGTGATGTCATTTTCTTATTACAGGTCAGTTGTGATGTCACTACAGGCCTATAATATATGGGATAATGTACCCCTTATCGTAAATTATATGGATAGATATTGCAAGTCACAGAGGAGTTTCGTGACCAAATACAGGAGCAAGGCTAAAAGCTGAGTTCTTTTATAAGGACACAGAACTGCAAAGTGACTTGCAATATCCTTTCTATGTATGGCAGGGGGTATTTTATTCCGTATAATACCTGGCCACACACTGCCATTCCCTTTAGTGCCTCTTCTCTTGCTTAAAATAATGTAAGATCGTCCATTTGCTGATCCATAGAATCTGTTTGGATTTAAAAAAGCAAAAATGCGGCTCCTAGTGTATTGCAGAAAATAGCTCAAGCAGTTTAATAAAATGTATCAAAAGTATATTTTATGCTTTGGAATAAGTGATAACATTTAGATTCTTGGTCACATGGTAAACTCTAGCAGTGCTCCAATTAGACATTCTACCATAAACAGTCCCTTGTCAATTAATGGCTGTAAAGTGACACAGAAAACTACTCTGCAAGCAAGGAATGTATAAACCTTTTCACAGCTTTAGTTAAGTGCTGAAGTGACAGCTGAAATCCTCTCTTCTCGCTCAAGCAGCGGGTGTTGTGATGTCACAACTGAAGCGTAATAACTGATTACAGAGCGGATGTCATGCAATTGTCTTATTACAGGTCAGCAGTGATGTTGCAACTAGCCTGTAATAAGAATATTATTTCCAGGCTTTTATGCAGATATTGCCGGCTGCTATGTATAATAAGCGCATAACAACCCAACGGGTATCCTAGCGCTATAGCTGATCAATAAAATCAAGGGGGTAAGCTAAGTGCCTTCTGGAAGTTAACTCTACACCCAAACTGAGCTAAAGCCCGGCCGGGCGTGGAGGTGGCTGCCCTACATTTGCCCTGGGGTTGGGGGTGCGAGAGGGGGTACAGCAGGTGGCATTCATAATTAGGCACTTCTCTTCCGCGGCCAGCCCCAAAGCCGCGCGCCATTGTATGGACGGAGCGAGACCCTTGTTCATAATTACCAACATAGACAGGCAGGGTTTGTATTTCTTTTCTCACTGGAAGAGCAACCAACAATAAAAGCTGCATTTTTCCCAGCCACGGAGGGTGACTGGAAAGCGGGGCTCAATGGAGATGTGGGCAAGAGGAAGAATTTGAAGATTTCTGAGGCGCAAGCATGCAAAACAAGCATGGGCAATACCAAGAGTTTTGGCTTTTGCGTAGGCATGGGAAAGGTATTTGCCAGGCACAGCCGTTCTGGTGTTAACTGGCCATTGATGGCAGCAGCTGAAAAATGGTGCAAGCAGCTGGGCGTCTAATAGAAGTGACTGGAATATGACTTATAGGTGTACAAAAGCCAAAACTGTAGGATTTGTCAATGCATGTTTTTAACAGAACTTCTGTGAAGGACTCGCATGGTGCTTATAAATTAAGTGGCAGAAGGCAGACCCGGTTAAGACATTTTTATTACACTGGCAGAGTGTTTAGAGCTCCCATTAAGCCATTAACTCTCAGAAGACCGCTTAAAAAACAGACTGGCAGGCAATTCAAGTGTAAAGTTTGATAAGACTTGATAAAGCTAGCTCAAAGAGATCCCAGGAGGAGATTTTTGGGCGCGGAGGGGTAGGAAGGATTAGTTTGGCCACAGCATTCAATGCATGGATAAAAACCCTGCAAGCTTTGTGTCCCTCCTCATAAGCCATGTCTTCCTAGATGCACTCTAATGCAATAGTTTCGGCTCATAGGTTGCGCTGTCGCATCATCTAATAGCCATAACTAAAAAGGGTCACAAGATAAGGACAGTGTTTAACATCCTAAGTATGATATGGAGCTGGGGAAGATAGCTCAGTGTGTTGAAGCACCTTCTCCAGAAATCTGGTTGTAATTTACAAGTTATGAACACCGTGTGGACCGACTCAGATGTTTTTCCTTCTGAGAATGATGTGGGTTCATGTCAGGTGTTCTTTGTTGTCACAAAACCTTAGGGTGACATGATACAAAAAGAAACATAAACAATTTTATTTATAGAGTGCCCTTAACATTAAATTCAAATGGTGACCATGCAAAATTAGGTCATGATAAGAAATATTAAACCAAACTGATGACAATATTATAGTATTTCATTACCAATGTTATGCGGTTTATTTGCCACGCATCTTTTTCGAAAATCTTTGTCAAATATGTGGTCTTTTTTGCCATTGTTCCAGTATACATTGTTTGCAGTTTCACACAGTCCCGCTGTAAATAGTTATTGCAAGTTTGCAACAGTGCCCCCAAATGTACATATTGACAGATCCCAATACCGTCACAGTACCCCTATATTGTCCTTTGCCACTCAACCCCGGACACAGGTATGGTTAGTTACAACAGTGTCCCAGTAAACAGGCAGAGAACCCTTCTCATTAAGCCCCCAACATCTAGATAATACCAGTTCCCATAGAGCATCATTATGCAAATATTGACATCTCACATAGAAAATCATTATGCATTAAATGCCAGTTCCCCTTGAACGTCCTTATGCAGATAACGCCAGTTCCCATAGAATGTCATTATACAGATAATGGCAATTCCTATAGAACATCATAATACAGATATTGCCAATTCCCAAGGAACATCATTATGCAGATAATGCCAGTTCCCGTAAAGTGTCATTATGCAGATAATGCCAATTCCCGTAGAACGTCATTATAATTATATCATTATTATGCAAACATTTCCAGTTCCCATAGACCGTCATTATGCAAATATTGCCAGTTCCCATAAAATGTCATTATGCAGATGATGGCAGTTCCTATAGAGCGTCATTATGCAGATAATGCCAGTTCCCGTAGAACGTCATTATAATTATATCATTATTATGCAAACATTTCCAGTTCCCATAGAGCGTCATTATGCAAATATTGCCAGTTCCCATAAAATGTCATTATGCAGATGATGGCAGTTTCTATAGAGCGTCATTATTCAGATATTGCCAGTTCCATAGAACGTCACTATGCAGATAATGTCTGTTCCCATAGAAAGTCATTATGGAGTAGAACAGTAGAATGTAGCCATGAAAATTACAGAATAAGAACATATATTTCGGTAGCCGTTTTTAACCGAATATACACATTAAACTATGTTAGCTAAAAAGTCACATTAAAATTTGAGAACCTGACACGACGTGCAGGGAAGTGCACAGAAGTAGTCAGGCCTCCGAATGGTAGGGAGACCCAGGTGCACCGGATTCCCATAGTGGGCCCTACCTGAAACGAAGGACAGAGATAGGAACGCCTTAGGTTGAACCACAGACAAAGGGAATTATAATTGAAGTGGAATGAGTAGCAAGCGAACAGATAACCCCTGAGGCCAATGGAGCACAAGGACACAGGGAAAAGGCTGAGCCCTCCCTTAATGCTACCCAGGGATGCAATGGTGACTGCACACCAGGATATGCCACTGGAAAAAGTGGTGTAGACATCATTAGCCTGAACACAGTTTGTGGGTGGGGGGTTTCAAGGAGCCATCAACACAATATAGCCCAGCTAACAACCCACAACTCTGCACTGAATATTTGCAAGGCACAACAAACCGCAAGTGCAACACTCAGACGGTTATCGCGCGCAGTATAAATACCCTTCAGCATAACACAAGGTACGATGTGCATTCCTTTCGTCAAAAAGTGCATTCATCCATCACATAGTTAGTCACTGAGTGCACAGCACACATTGGGGATCATTATGACCCAGGCGCTAAGTGTTTAACGGCGCCGTAAAAGGCTGTGGCGCCGTTAAACACCTAGCGCCTAATTACAAGGTTCCTTTGCGGGACCCGACCTTAACGGCTGGCTTTACCAGCCGTTAAAGTAGAGACCCGTAAAGGGACCTTGGTGCTAATTACGGTACAGCAATTTGCGGTATAGTAATTAGCACCTTCCCCATTCCCATTGAGCCCTATGGGGCAAAAATGGGAATGGGGAAGGGCCATGGCGGCATGGGGAATTACCGCCACGCCAACCTCGGAATGGGGTGGTAATTCCCCATTCTGCCATGGCGGACTCCGGCATGGACCATGGAGCTAATAGCACCATGGTTTAGCGCCGGAGTCCTATTGAGGCCCATAGCATTTTCAATCACACAAATATTGTATAAAGTTACGCTTGCATGATTTGAGGGTGTTCCATTCTCTCGATGTCACGCTGAACAACCGCTCATAACAATAGATCTCAGAAATAGAAATTCCATTTTCGTGTGTTCACTTTCAATATAGTCAAAGGCCCTCATTACGACCCAGGCGGTAAGTTACCGCCTGGGTCGTACCCTTACCAACATGGCGTAAACTACGTTTACGCCATGGTGGCTGGCGGATTTACCGCCCCATTCCATGGTGAGTGGGGCGGTAAATCCCCATTTCCCATTTTACCCTTCCCCATTCCCATTTTCACCCCATAGGGCATAATGGGAATGGGGAAAAGCGATAATTACGGCACCGTAAATTACGGTGCCATAATTATCGCCAAGGTCCCTTTGCGGCATGGATTTTAACGGCTGCAAAAAAGCAGTCGTTAAAAGCCATCCCGCAAAGGGAACCTTGTAATCAGGCGTTAAGGGTCGGCGCCATTTACGGCGCCGTAAACCCCTTAACGCCTGAGTCAGAATGAGGGCCAAAGTTATCAATTCTTTCTGGGTATTTGAGACATTGGGGCTCATTACGAGTCTGGTTTTTCAGGTTGCTGCCAGACCCATACATATTTACTGGTGCCTGACTTGCCGGTAACACCGGGGATAACAACCGGAAAGTCAGGTCCTGGTAAATTGTAATTCTCCATTCCCATAGAGTCCTGCAGAATTCTATGGGAATGGGGAACACGGAAGCACTGGCACCATTAATAACGGTGCCAGTGCTTCCGTGACAGTCTGCTTACCATGGCCGCTGTGTCCAGCAGGGACCGACTTGTCGGGCACAGCGGTTCTGGCAGGCAGACATGTAGTATGCCGGTCCGGAAACAACGGTGCTGGTTATCTTACCATTCTTGGAATGAGCCCCATTGTGTCCTTCGAACTGTTAGTGCGTTTCATTCAAGGACAAATAACAATGCCAGCAGTATTCAATGAACTAAGCCAGAGTGGGGTAGGTTAAGTTTTGGAGAAAGAAAGCCACAAAAAAAGGCAGACAGCAGAAGAACTTGCTTTAGACATGTGGTTTGGAAAACAAAGGACAGTTAAAAACAGTGATTTACAATGTGTGCCGCAAGATAAACGTGATAACACACTTGCTGTTCCCTTTGGGGCAATGAACACTGTAAGAAAAGGAGATCTATAGTCCCTTCTTGTTCGTCCCACACTCTCTCATGGCCCAAAGCATTCCCCTACCCCTACCCCTAGTCTCCATCAAACCTACCAACCTTCATTACTAAGTCCCTTTTCTGCCCGTGATTCGTTTGTTCGTTACCCACATTTCTGACATATATTGTACACCTCTTATTATAATTCCTGCATGTCCGTTCATGCTTACTTGCGCACCTGAAGCATAGTCCACAAGTCTTTCTGGGATCCGAGGCCCCTACTATCTACAATGCTCTCTTCCCAAATACGCTCCTTCTAGAGCCCTCCGCTCGGCCTCCTCCAACTCTCTGCGGGTGAGACATTTTTACAAACAGAGATTTGGGGGTCAGTGCTTCTCCTCTGCAGGTTCCTCCCTCTCAAACAGCCTCCCTGCCTCTCTCCATCTTGAACCGGACCTCCTGAAGTTCTGGAAACTCCTCAAGACCTTCCTTTTCTCCTCCTCTTTCTCTCTCCCTTACTAACCCCCTCTCGCCTTGCTTCTTTCCCTCCTTCTTTCTCTTCCGTAACCTGCTCAGCTCACTGACTGGTCACCTGGTGCACCTTCAGAGCCCACAGGTCCCAGGGTCCCCCATCAGTCCTGTGCTTGCCGTCTGGAACTTTGCTTGGAACTACTGCATTGTGCTCCATGAGAGTGGCAATCACCCTGCACTTAACCCTGGCACCTGCTGTTCTGGGAGCAGTTGGCCCCTCTCCCTTGCACTTCCTGTCTCTGCTCACTTGCACAACCTTGAATGAACTAGGCCTAGCAAGTCTGTCTGTCCGGTCCTTCCTCTGTCTCCACTCCCTAGAAAGGTCTAGTTCTGTAGTTTATTGTACGGTACGTTCCTTACCCTCTCCCCCCTTTTCCCCTCACTCTTTGTCATGCACTTGCACAAGGAGATATGCATATGGCCTAGTATGCAAGTCATGGTTTGATCCTTCAGGATCTTCAAGGCCTAAGAATGATGACTATAATGCCTTGTACCCTTCCTGCCTTGAACTTCACTTGTGTATAAGCGCTTAACAAATAAACAATTACATTTACATTCTCTTAATAGACCCTCAAGCCGTTGCGGAATTGTTCTCAGCCTAAAATGATCCAACTGAGATCCTCAGGATAACTGCAAGGGGGGTGAACAATATTTGCCCCCCCCTCTTTTTGCGGATTAGGTAAGTTACAAGTATATCAGCAATACTGTTCAAATGCAGGCAGAATATGTAGTCTTTCCATAAGCCCATGCATATACTTTTAAGAGTGCACTAGCGGTTAATTATGCATGTAAGCCATAGCAAAACACCTTTAGAACACAGGGTGCATAAGGGAGGTTGGAAACTAGACAAAGATAGCACTAGGCGTAGCAACAAATCCCACAGGGCAAGAGAGAGAGGCTCATACGAGAAAGAGTAGAGGGACTAGTCACACAATACATCATAGAGACAATATATAACAATTGTGCGCACACTCACCATTAACTCTGATGAAGCCTTTACAACGAGGATAAGAAAGGAAGGACCACCATGAGTGCAGAGGCGACACAGGGAGTTGTCCCTGTTTCTTGAAATATATATATATATATATATATATATATATATATATATATATATATATATATATATATATATATATTCAGTAAAAAAAACTTTGTTAAAGGGACGTTATGGTTAAGTTGCGCTACTAAAAACCTATGAAATTCAGTGAAAAAACATTGTAAAGGGACGTTATGTTTCAAAATAAAACTGAAAAACCCCTGAAATTCGGCAGTTATGGTAACACAAGCAACCATAACTCGCGCCACCACCGTGCACTGCTAACACTAACATCCAGGACATCAAAGATTACATCACAAATGTCATTGATGACATCACTGATGACATCACATGTGCATTTACCTTTCATGAAAAGTCTGTACAAGGGATTCTTAGTGTAATGTTAATAAAAAAAGTGTCAAAGATTATTGGAATAAATATCAAGTGCTAATCAGTGCATTAAGCTGTGCATTGATATAAATAGCATTCTATTATTAACTTCAATCCAGTATACTAAGGTACTCATGTAGAAACATAGGCATTGTGTGCAGCATACATGATGGAGGTGCAATATTCATAAGCTTGCCATGTTGAATATTGAAATGATAACTGTTTTCATATTAGAGTTGTGCGTACAGTGAAACTTGTGATAAGTAGGTAATAAAACCCACTTACTACATAATTGCATTATTATACACAAATCACAAAGAGACAACACCACATACAAATATGAATATATACAAGGGAATTGAAGTAGGAAAAAGAAACAGCAATAGTAGCAGAAAGTGTTCATAACCTAACTGATTACGTTTATGCAGAGAAATGATTGCTCTGTTTCAAAGCTGTGACTTACCCTATCTATATATATATCACATGATGTGTCTGGACCCTAAGGAAAATAGTGTGAGTACAACATATAAAAATATGAGCATATACAGGGAAAGTACAGTAATAAAAAAAACATCAAAAGTATCAGAAAGTGCTGATAAATCTACTGATAATTTTAATGCACAAAAAGGATTGCTGTCTTTCAAGGTTGTGACTTCTCCTATGTATATGTTTCATATGATATGACTGGACCATAAGGGAATTATTCTAAGAACATACTTGAAGGATAAGTCTACGAATATAGTAATTTACAATTTTTAGTTTCTGACTGTTACTGAAGAAAATCATGTGGCCTAGATATGTCAGGAAAGTAAAAAAAGGGAGAGCCAGCCACGTGATGTCATCAGTGATGTCATCAATGACATTTGTGATGTCCGCGGACGGCGTCCACTTTACTCTCTGTGCCATTCCCTCATTGCATACAGCTAAGCAATCACACAATACGAATAACGTCCTCAGAACACCCCCATTTTGTGAATTTTCGAACATTTCAGGACAATTATCATTTCATTATTCAACATATTAACATTACAAATATTATACTTTCATCTTGTACTCTGCACACAATGCTATGTTTCTCCATTAGTAGCTCAGTATACTAGATAGAATCCCATAATACAATGCTATTTATATCAATGCATCGGTCAAAGCACTAATAACGGTATGATATTTATTGCAATATCCTTGACATTTTTTTCGCAACATTATAATAAAAATCCCTAGTACACAAATTCCATGAAAAGTACATACACATGTGATGTCATCAGTGATTTCATCAATGACATTTGCGATGTCATCTTTGATGTCCTGGGTGTTAGTCTTAGCAGTGCACTGTGGTGGCGCGAGTTATTTTTCATAGCTTACCATAACTTGCGATTTTCAGGGGTCTTTCAGCTGTACTTAGAACCATAACGTCCCTTAAACAAACTTTTTTTAATATCATGCAAACAATATACAAACATGGCGTGCAAAAACCAACTTCTCACAGATGGCTTTACACAGAATGTTGCAAAGTAAGAATTTATGCTCGTTCACAGTGAAGGTCAGCTGCTTCCATTTTTTTCTCGGGCCCGGAGAGGCTCACGAAGCGGACTATAAGGTTGTATTGTGTTTTGACCTTGACAGCCAGAGATTGTGATGAAAGACTTCTCTTGGAGTCTTGCTAAAACGTAAGAGAAGATAAGGATGAAATTTATGAAACAAAACCACTTTTATATATTATATCACTATGCGAAAGATCGTTGGCACACGCAGAGTCGTATTTTGGGACTGCACCACTCATAGACAATGGAAATTGCAATTGCACTGTAAGTAACCCTTTAGATTATTTTATACCAAATATAATTACAATAGCGGAGCATTAAAGACCGCTCAAGTTGAACTTGTTAGTTGAAAGTGGCATAATGTTTTCTACCGCGCACTATCACCGCCGAATTGATCCCCTGTTGTTTAGAGGGCTCTGATAAAGGCAGACAACACATGGTGGGTTATTATAAATAATTTAACCGGTCTATAGGCGGTCAAGCGCTCTACTCGCTGCGCCACTTCACTGTAGCCTGTCAAATGGCACAGCGAGTACAACGCTCGCTTTGACATGTGTGCACAGCTTGCTAACGCAAGTTCGAATCCCGGCAAGGCCAAACTCCGCCTTTTATCCTTCCGTGGTCGATAAATGAGCACCACGCACCGTGGTTAATAATAAGCACCGCTTAGATACCTCACGGTTCTTAGCGCTATATGAATGGGAAAATATTATTATTTTATTATTAACATACTCCGTTGCACTATCTTCGATAGCAAATAATTTCACGCCCTAATAAATAAAATGATGATTTTTAATGAAGATCGGCTGGTGAGACTAATTTATGTTTTTTAAAACAGGTATGTGGCCCCATTTTGCCTATGTCACGATTTACAGACTCCAGCGGATGGGGTCTTCAACTGCCAGGTGCAGGTCCAAATATGCAACTTCATGACCCTCACCATTTTATGGGACAATCGCCAAGGACCTATATGCCCTTACGCAGTACTAGCGGCTACAAACAACATACCAACCAATAGGGTGGTCTAATGGCTCGTTTTTAGGAGCAACCTTCCGATTATCAGAGCGACCATTACTGCTTTTATCATAAACCAACAGGCTATCTACCGCAAAGGAACAACGCGTGGCTCCAAATAAACTTTTGCTGATCGACAGCAGAGACCATAGCAAATCGCTGAATATTCACTAAACATTTCATGTGAAATAAATGTACTTTACCAAATGTACAATCCTGCTGTTTACTTTTAAACCACAGTTTCATATTCCGAATTGTGGTGCACTGAGTTGTAAACTGATTTAACACCCTCTGTACCACAAAGGAACATCGCGTGCCTCAACATGAACTTTTGCGGATCGACAACAAAGACAAATGCAAATTGCTGAATATTCTATAAACATTTGATGTCAAATAAATGTACTTTACAAAATTTACAATCTTGCTGTTTGCTTTTAAATCACTGTTTCATATTCCGAATTGCTTTTAAATCACTGTTTCATATTCCGAATTGTGGCCGCTGTGTTGTGACATAATATGTGTTGTCTTCCGGGTTCTGTGTAAAGTCACTTAGGACTGGAGAGGACTGGGCGCGTTTGATGACGCTCCCTCTAACGTCACGGAGAGAGACGGGGAATATGAATGCTTTGATAATATCAGGCTTAGGGGCGGGAGATATGATTAAGTGTCGCAAAAGCAAGTCAGCCAGGTCAATAGCGCCAGTCATAGGATTATCACATAATGTCGGTGCACACCAGCCGGATTTATCGTTTCTTTAGTGGACAAAAAGTCGGTTGACGGCCATAGGAAATTGTACTATTAGCAGACAAAAGGAGTGGTCTTAAAACACTTTCACCCTGACAACGAACAATACAAACAACGTTCTCAGAACACCCCCATTTTGTGTAATTGCAACCATTTCGGGACACCGCAAGTGTTCTTAGACAGATTACAATACGGACAGCGTCCTGAGGACACCCCCAGTTTGTGTATTTACGAACAATTAAGTATACCGCGAGTGTTCATAGCTCATTTTTACCTTCCTTGCAAACAAAAATGACACATACTCTGTCCTCTAAACACCCCACCATTTAGTTTATTTACAAAATGTCAGAACAGCCGTGTTCTCCGCGGACAAATCGAACGCAACAAAAACGTCTAGCACATAAAAAAAAACATTGAACCTATCTCATACTCCCCCACCCTCCCCAAACACTCTTACACACCAACACAGGGCACTAAATACAATTTGTTATCCACATTTCACTGCGCTGTATGCGGTCGACGGCGAATACAAGATGGCGGGCGCCAGAGAAAATCTGACGCGCTCCACGCCCCTTGCCGTCCAATCAGCGAACACGTCACATGTCCGCGAAGCGAACACAGATATCACAAATATTTTTGCCTTACATTTTGGTCATTTTTTTAAAAACTACTGGACGGATTTACACCCAATTTGCAAAAGTACGCTTTCGGGACCAGGCCGTCGCTCCTGCCGCAAATTTGGTGTAAATCCGTCCAGCGGTTCGGGCTGTAGCCGTGCGCAAAGTTTTTTCCCATTCAGTCTATGGAAAAAAAAAGTTTTGGGACCCCCCTATAACTTTTCCCCCCCTGGACGAATCCTCACCCAACTTTGCAAAAAGATTCAGAGTGGGCCATATACGTTTGTTGCAAAGTTTGGTGAGGATTCGTCCAGGGGGAGCGAAGTTATAAGCCACCCAAAAAGTGCTCTTCCTATGGAAACACCAACTTAACCATAACTACATGGCCACTACCGTGGCCATGTAATATATATATATATATATAATGACAGAATAAAAGCAATATATAAAATATATAATATATATATAATGACAGAATAAAAGCAATATAAAGAAAGGAAAGTTAAAATTAAACTATCGCATATTTACCACGATTACATCACCAAAAATAAATAAGTAAAAATACATTATTGAACATTATCATTGCAAGTGTTATACCATAACATTATTGCTTTATTCGATACAGTGTCCAGGCATTGGGTAACATATTGAACATTTCTTGAAGACAGCTACAAATCATTTAAATCTGGAAGTCAACCACTCTACAAACTCAGGTTTTGGAGGACAAGCCCCTTTTGCAATGTTCTGCGGCATAGTCTGGGCCCTGGAAACAAATTTTGTAGCCATTCCTTGTGTATGGTACCATTACCATTACCATTACCATTACATATGCATGGCCAGCAAAGTCAATGTCAGATCTTTCACAAATTCAAAATCCATTCCCTGGGATATTGGCCTGGCCACCCACTGTTTGCTTCATTTTGTAAACACCATGTTGTAACGAAGCATCCCGAAAGTTCCTGCAGTTGTTGCTTGATCCCTCACAATGTTCTCATTATGCACAAGTAAAGCCAGTCTTGTTCTGGCCTCCATACCATTTATGCAGAGAATGCAAACCTTTTGGCCTGTACTCAGGCACATACTATGGAACACCTCCAAATCTCCAGTGTGGCAGTATTTGATGAGTCCCTTCAGGTCTCTTGAAAGCTTTTAGTCGTAACCATTTTTCTCAAGTGTTGCATGAGGAAGGGAACCTGACACCAACCACTTCTTCTTATGCTCCTGCTCCATAGTTAAAGGTCCATGTCCACACATGGAAATGTTCGGTTTCTCTACAGGATGGTACATTGGAACAACAGTGCATCAATGAATGCCATCTTTCAAGTAGAATTTCTAGAGATCCTTTACACATTTTTTAGCTCCACCAAAGATGGTTGCTGAAAGACTGAGACCATTTTAAAATGTTTTCTGAACTGTTTTTAACCGCCAGTTGTAATTTTTTTAGAAATTGATTTTGCAACATGCCATACATCAAATTGATGCTGTATGCATGGAAACTGCTCTCGCGTGGCCTTTGCTATTCCAGCGTGCCTGTCAGTGGCTATCAGTTCTATTTGCATTCCCCTAAATTCCAGAAGTTCGATTAATTTAATGAAACCATGTTTCTCTATGGCAACAGACTATGTACATTCAGACAACTGCACGATGACAGAACTCAGTATTTTTTTTTCTTTTTTTCTTTCCATGGCATGAAAGTGGTAAATGCAGTATTTAGTGGAAAAACCTGGACTGTGACACTGTCCGTCTTCAGCAAGCCTGAGCCTTTTGCCAGCGAGTGTACTGTTCACTGATTTCTGTTTGAGTTTCCAGGCCTGGCTAATAGCAGGGAACAAGAAATCCTTCTGATATTTGCAGTACTGGGTTTTAACAAGGAACTCAAGTTTCACAAATTGACAGAAACTTGAAATTTTACTGACTGTTGATCCGCTGAACAGCAAAGCAGATGAACAAAATACATTTCCGGCAGGCACTTTTCCAAGCATAGGTTGTGCTGACCATGAAAATGTGTATTGGTAGTAGACACAGCTGCCCTGGATTTTCAGGTTAGTACCTTTAACTACACAAGTAGCATTCACCAATGGCTAACTTATTATCACATTTAATCTTTTGTATAATCTCTAGCAGACAGCAGTCAAACACAATGTTTCTGTGCTCCTTTAATAGCCAATCGTCCTGCAGTACTGTGGTTTGCGATTCAACTGTGGTGGACAAGTCCCCCAAACTAGGAATACTGAAGTCGAGATCATGAGTAGATTTGTCAATAAATTGCGAAGCTGCTTCAGTTATTTCAGGCTGTGATATTTATGCATGAATTGGAGAAACAGGGAAAATCAAATGTTTTGTTGGTTGAGGGTGTAGATTGCGTCAACAGGTCGGCAAGCAATTCTAATACATCTTCTGTGTCTTCAATGTCATCTGGGATATGAATTGCAATGTAGCAATGATCCATGGTTAGTTTCCATGTCTCGCTGGTGACATTCAATTCATATTCCAGCCGCTGGACATCTGCATCACAATTCTGAATCTTTACTGGACCATGCTGTGCCTCAAAAACTAATTGATCCATAGTGATCTTGTTCTTTATCGTGGTTTTCTTGATTTTCTTTGAAAAAGTGGACTTCAGTTTTCAGACCCCAAAACCAAGCTGAAAAAAAGATTTTTTACAATGTATAAACGAAGCAAATTTCTTTTCCACTCAAAGAAACGTATGTACACAGCTACAAATAGAACCTACTTTACGTACGTAAAACATTGCAATATATTAGAAATGACATGCCAATCAGACGTGTTGATACATGATATTTCAGATAACGTTATGTATACCTCTGGTCGATGGGGCTCTTCAATTTCAACAGATTCAGTGGTACATTCCTTGGACATAACATTCATTAAAAAAAGAGTTAATTACCAATCAAATTTAATTTTACAATCTTTGATCTCACAAAGTACTTCACAACAAAGTTTTTTTAAATGATTGTCGACCTTAAACTAAAAGGTTAGTCATTGTACTACAATTTGAGAATTCTAAGCAAGAGAAGGTCGAACACTTTGAACGTGTGATGTTTTAAAAATATTTTTTTTTTACATTTCACCTGATAACCTACCGAGATGTCACATGGAGTTGTTGTGATATCATCCTGCAAAACATTGTGATTAAAATGTTGCCTCTCAAATTAGCTTGTGCTGTAATGTTTTCTTTTTAATGTATTCTGCTTTGGGTAGAAAGGTAAATTTGTTAGCAGTATTGTTAATTGTTTGGAAAATTAAACACTAATTTCAAATAAAAAAATGTAGATCCACAAATGCTAATATAATGCACATTTTTACTATGCATACCTCATACTCTAGTCTGGTTGCAAACAATGAAGTGATTGTTGTGGAAGTTCCAGCATCCCCTTATAACATAGTCATTGTTTTAATTAGGATGTAAATGCAAAATTAAAAAGAAAACATCTGATGCAGATGATGGACCATATTGAGAGACAATCCTAAATGCCACTTTGTGTGAATAACTAATCTTATACATAATAATCTTCATTCTGTTTCAATTCAAAGTAGACCAAATGCATGCATTGTTCAGTTGCATACAAAGCACTAGTATAAAATGATTACTTGATAGGTGAGTGAGGCTGCTGCTGACTCCGGAATTGTGATCGATGAACTATCTTGCTCCTTCATTTTATGTATATATTCAGAAAAGATTCCAACTGAAAAGGTGCATTAGTATTATAAATGTGACCACCTCGAATGCTCTAAAACATTAGTACGTGCATGTCGCTTGTTCTCACGATTGGGATACTCAACATGTATGTGGTTTTCTCATTGGTGAAGGTCTGGAATTCCATCAGTGAGCTCTATGTAAAGAAAGACATGTTAGCACAGAAATCTCAAAGAAATTAAGCGATTAAGCGTAAGTGGGGATAGACAAAGTAGTCTAAAGTGAAAACATTTTAAACTACAGTGTATTGTGTCACGAGCACAACTTATGCAATATGACATCAATGGAAATATCCCCCAAATACTCAAAACTGCTCATCACGTTACCTTTTCCACACACTATTTCGATAGATTGAGAGATCATTTAGAAAACATATGTATAAAGACCACTCTTTTAATATAACAACATATATAATACATTTATCGTCCGCTACTCACCAGACCCAGCGTGTGCTGAAATCTAGTTGGAACTGCATTTGGAAGTAATTTACGAAGTTGTCTGGGGCCACGCCTTTTAGTGTACTGTGATGCTTTGTACATATCGTCTGCAAAGTGCATGCTGTAGACTCGGAATCGATTACCCCTCATGTCTTCCAAGACATCCTTGGCTCTGCTTTCAATCTCGGACAATGGAAACCCACAATTTGAAACCCCACTTCTTATTAAATCTCTCCTTTGGGAATACATGGAGGACTGGGCGAGAGGTTTTGACATGGCTCACAGTAGTGTATTCAAAAATGGTACATGAAAGCATTCTTAAAATGTCTGTAGGATCTGTTAAAGAAATATAAATAATTATTAAAATTAATAAACGGTCACTGTGAGCAAAGCAATGATCACATAGCTTTGTTTGTAAACTTAGTTTTAAATAATACAAAAACCTTTCAGCCCCCAAAAGAAAACATGCGTTTAAAACATGGAATACGAAGCATTACATTCAGACACAATGCACTGAAATGCAATGTGCTATTTACAGAGATATAAATACATAACACGGTCGATGATAGTGAAGTCTTTGAGATAAATTAAAATGAGCATACAGTGTACATTTGGTATAAAGCAAAATAAACTTTCTGAGCAGCGATCAATGAAACTACAGAACTGCAAAGCACGCTGCTTGATCCACACCTGCTACTGGCTACGCATCGCATCTACATACAACTCTGTTTCGCTTGAAACCTGCTTGCCGAACCCTATGCTGCAAAGGCTGCGCTGGCCAAGGGTGCAGTGTCGAGAGCTGCAGGTCTGCAGAGCAGGCCACTCAATCCACGCCCGTACATGCTATGCATCGCATCTACGTACAACTCTGCTTCGCTTAAAACCTGCTTGCTGAACCCTTAGTGGCAAAGCCCATGCAGGCTAGGTGTTGAGCGCTGCAGTTCTGCAGAGCATGCTGCTCGATCCACGTCCGCTACGTGCTGCACATCACATCTACATACGACTCCACTTTGCTTAAAACATGTTTGCTGATCACTCTGTGGCAAAGCCTGCGCAGGTCAAGGGTGCAGTGTTGAGCACCACAGGGATGAGGTGCCGTACAATGGCATTGCAGAGCACGACCGCCATGTACTTCGCTTCGCATTCGCATTCTCAGCCGGAACCTGCCACCGTGGGCCTGCAACAACATCGGCCTGATCTGAGACTCACAATAGCCTGGAACTCAATAGCCCCCACGTCCCCCTCCATGCAGGTCCAACCAGTCTCCAGGGACAGGTGCTCCACTTGGCCCACATGTAAGCGCTCTGGCATGTCCACCCTCCCCGTACCATGCTGCTTCCTCAATGCCTATAGCTCTGCCATCGCTACACACCCACCAATCCTTACGAGGAATAGGTTCATCAGATTGCACACATGGCTCATCCCCTATGTCCCACACTACGCTCTTCAGCTATTCCACCCAATGTAGATATGCCAACAATGCCACACTCAACCTGAAGCCTGCGGTTCCACTATTGCTATGCCCCCACCAATCCTTACGAGGAATAACTTCCTCAGATTGCGCACACAGCTCATCCCATGCTTCCCACATTACGCGACTCAGCCATTCCGCCCAATGCAAATGCGCATGCAAGACCAACCAACAAGCCAATCTACTGCACCTTAATCAATGCCAGATCAGTCCAAGCTCATGCAGCTGAAATCCATGACCTCATAATTTCCAACGACCTCAACCTACTTGCTGTAACTGAAACCTGGCTACACCCTGCTGTGGGCCCAGCCCTCTCCATTGCCATTGCCCCGGGTTACACCATCCTAAAATGTGACAGATCCCATGAAACAGGAGGCGGCGTCACTTTCATTTTCAAAAACACCCTCACCATCAGAGCCATACACACCAATGCCATCCCTAACTGTGAACCCTAATCGCCAAGCTCTGCACGTTGCATACCAATTCCATCACCATTCTCCTCATCTACCGCCCTCCTGGCCACAGCCTCGTCTTCGAGGACAACCTACTTCAAAGCATCCTCCCCTCCACTAAGCCCAACTCAAAAATCGTAATTCCTTGGGGCCTCAACCCAGGCCTCAATGATCATGCAGAACCCTCACCCCCAGCGTAGCCACCGCACTCAACCACGCTGGCTTCATGCAACGATCTCTTGAGCCCAACCACGATCAAGGCTGCACCCTTGACTGGATCAGCGACCTTAATTGCAACATCACCAACCCTGTAACCTCTCATTGTCCATGGTCTGACCACTACACTATTACCTTCGATATCACCCCATATGAACATGCTAGTCTGGTTCACCTTGCAAAACCAGAAGGCCTGGCCCACTGCACAAGACATCTCAACAACATCAACCTCGCCCTGCAACTTGATACCCTCGCTCAACCCCCAACTTCAGTGACAGATCCAGCAGCTAATGTCGATACCTACAATAAAACCATTGCTCAGGCAGTGGACACGCTCGCCCCACTCAAACATTGGAAAGCCAAACCCTCATTAAAAAGAAACACCTGGTTGACACCTGAGTTTTTCAAAGCTCATGCCAAAAGGTGCGCCTCTGAGCTAGCTTGGAGAAAAAAAAAACACCCCTGCTTCCAAAGCCCTCTTTACCTCCCTCGCCATAGACTACAGAAGGGAAATCCACACTGCGAAAGCCAGCAGTTACAACTCCAGGATCAGTAACACCAAATCCAACTCCCGGGAACTATTCACAATCCTCTGGCAGCTGGAGACTCCATCCTCTCCACAGACAGACCAGACAGTGGACAGCGCCTGGTGCAACAAAATCCAAGACTCCGTCAAAGAAAATAATCCTCTCCAAACAACAAGCCATGCTACCTAAATCACCACCACCCACAGCCCCCAGAGCTTTACCGACCCACACTTGCACCCCTTTCACCTTCCTCTCTGTCTCAGTCCCTGAAGTCACCAAGATATTAAATAGCCTCAAATCCTCTCGCTGCAAAGGTGACCCCTGCCCAGACTGATTATCAAAGACTGCACCGAGACACTAACTTCAATCCTCTCGGCCATCATTAATGCTTCCTTCACCTACAATTCCATGGCGACCTCCCTAAAGGAAGCATGGGTCTTGCCACTGCTCAAGAAGCCCTTCCTCGACCCCTCCATACCTACAAGCTATCGCCCTATTACTATGGTACTCTACCTTCTGAAGATCGTGGATCACGTAGCCTACATCCAGGTGCAACATTATCTCGAGGAGAATATCTTGGGTGTCCACCAATCAGGCTCCTCCCGAAGCACGTAACGGAAACTGCCTTACTTGACCTGAAAATTCAGCTCATTGCCATCAGGGACACTGGCAAACTTGCCCTCCTGATGATGCTGGACCTCGCCACAGCATTTGACTTGGTAGACCACAAAACTCTCTGCTCCCAACTCGCCTCAACAGCCAACTTCTCCACATCAGCCACCAACTGGATGAAATCAGTCCTAGCCGACATTTCCCTATGAGTATTCATCAATGTCTTTTCCTCTGCACAAACTCCTGTCACCTCCTGCCTCTCCCCCACTCTTTACCAACATTTATACAAAACCCCTCTTCGACCACCTTGACCGCCTCGGAATATCATATATGAACTACGCCGCCGACACACAGCTTCTTATCCTCCTTTCTGCTGCATATGCTCAAGATTTAGCTACCATTAACTCTGTGTATGAAGTTGTACAAAACTGGTTGCCAACTCACCTACTATGCCTCAATGACGATAAAACCGAAATCCTCAACGTCGGCTCCCACTCTACGCTACATAACATAGGCCCAGCCTACAAGGAGTTTACCATAGATGGAAATCGAATCCCCATCTCTTCGGCAGCCAAAACCCTAGGCGTATATCTAGACTCAACCCTCGACCTCTCATGGCAGGTAAACTCTATCGCCTCATCAGCAGCCTACACCACCAAACTGGTCCACACCAGTAAGCCCTTCCTCTCCTGCCTCTCTTTTGCAGCCCTTCCTCTCCTGCCTCTCTTTTGCAGCAGCCAAGCTTGACTATTGCAATGCCTTATTCACTGGCACCTCCGAGTGCAACCTGAACAAACTACAATCTATTCAGAACAATGCCCTCTGAGTGGCCACAGGTTCTCCGAATTTTACCACATCTCAGGAGCCAGGAGAGATGCACACTGGCTATCTATCCACAAAAGGAACAATCTCCCACCTGCCCTCAGAAAAGAACCAGCCTAATGGACCTTCCGCAAAAATCTAGGCTTTTCAACTAGCACAGCTCCCCCTAAGACTCGTCATTAATCCTGAGGTATTTCCCCTTCCTATTTCCCCCTTCCTTTCTCCCCCTCCACCTTCCCTATTTGTTTTTCCTCAATGTAACTAGCGCCTAGATACCCAAGGGTTTTGTGCACTGCAATACATGCAACAATAAATAATATAAATAAAAACACAACAAAAGAGTTGACCAACCTTTACTTGGATGTACAGATGCGCCAATCCGGCAAGCCAGGTAAAAAGCAGATCGATCCGGCAAGCCAGGTAAAAAGCAGATCGATCCGGCAAGCCAGGTAAAAAGCAGATCGATCCGGCAAGCCAGGTAAAAAGCAGATCGATCCGGCAAGCCAGGTAAAAAGCAGATTGATGACGATATACCTTGTGGATTGCAGAGCTGTTCTCTAGGTAACTATCGTGTTTATAAAGGCTTAGAAAAGTGTGTGTGTGTGTGTGAATGTGTGACATGTTCATCAACACCCACCGTGCCTCGATGTCAATGTTTGACATCCTCACACCCACCCACCCAGCCCAGAGAGACCTCTGGGTATTAAGCGCGTTATAAATAAATTATCATATCATATGGTGTTTGGCACCTTGAGTGCCCCCATCCACCCAGCCAGTTCAGGCACGCACAGTCATAGGTGCGAGCTGCCATTGATACTGGAGGGGGATGGATGGGCGTGAGGCGAGTGCAATAGGCCCGGAACAATGTTCAAGGGCTACATACATATGTTGATTGCAGGGGCGGGGTCTTCAAAGTGGAGTCTGAAGACAGCGGGCCTTGGGAGGCCATGTGGACAATGGCCGCAGTGCAGAAGACCCCTTTGAGGTGTAGATGGTGTTTGGCACCTAGACCATCCCCATGCACCCAGCCCCCTCGGCAGCGCATGGTCATAGGTGCGAACTGCTTTTGATATTCGAGGGGGATGGATGGGTATGAGCCGAGCGCAAAACGCCACTAAACTTCTTTCATGAACCTCCTAGATGGTTGGACGTGTTGTCGTCTTACTGAAAAATGTAAACAACTATCCATACTAATTTTTTTTAATTTACTTTGGTAATATAGATGGCACAAACAAACTACAAATTGTATTGATGTGGCTGTGGTACTGTGTGTAAAAATCCCTTGTACTGTCTGTTGTCACTAGGGCATTACGTGTGAATGGCTGGAACGACACAGGCAGGTATTACTCGCCGAACTTGGAAACCGAGCCTTCCATGAATCCACCATGTAAACGCATGATAGGCCACAAGCCTGCACCACCTGTGAAAGAGAAACAGAAATATTTTATTTGAATGAACCAGATAACTATACATATTTAGTTTGAAATAGTCCCTAAATTCGATGGCATGGTTACTTTTAATAAAGCAGCTTTCAGAATAATGTACTTAGGTTTTGAAGTATCGATAAAGTACAAATTTGAACGCCCATTCAAGCAAGAACAGTTGTGGACCTAAAGCAATGTTGTTTTTAAGTTCAAAATTAATGAAACATCATTGTTCGGACGTTAAATCTAGTGAATACTCTGGCTTTACATTAGTACAAGAAATGTATTCAATTTACAGAAATACAACATTTGTCATTGATCAATGGAAGTTACAATGATGTAGGAGAACACCAGGTGGAAACATCTTCCATTCGACTGGTTTCAGGCTCTGGTGATCGTTTCCACTTCTTTCGCTTTCAATTAATTCCTCCTCTGATAGCTCGGCCTCGTGCTGGTAGGGCTGTATTGTTGCCATAGTTCCTGAATATTGAATAAGTACAAAATCAAGAGTTCAAAAAATAAGAATATGCTTATTTGTATACAAGAAGTACTACTGTTAAAGAAGGAGAAAAGAAGACCTGCCATGTTGCAAAAACCCATAGTGCAAAGCCATGAACAATAGTCTCATTCACACATGTATAAAATAAGCCTTGTAAATGTGCAATTTAAATATGGTTTGGCAAAAACATTTGCACATAATGTAAGAAATGTTTAAATAAAAAGCAACCACTGAGTTCAATCAGTTCAGATAATGTGAGTAACTGTCCACAGGGCGTCAAACGAGGAAGAAAGCTGAACAGAGCAGAAACAAGTCACAGAGGCTCGAAACGAAATACACTGACACAAAGGAAAAAGAAACTCCAATGTTGTGTGATCAGAAAGGGTTTGTTTATACTTGTCGAGGAAAAAGGCGTCTTGGCATTTCCATGGAGACATGTCAATAGCTTGCGCGTAGGGGGCGTTGACACGAGACGTGCATTGGCATTGTGAAAGGGTGTAAGCATCTAGTGATGTCAGTTTGAGGGGCGGGTGATCTATATTCTTGTTGCGAAGGCACTTGAATTTAGGGCGATGCATCAACGGATACGATTAGCATCAGATGACGGCACTCAACCCGTTGTTTTTGCACGTGTAAATGTGAGGAAAACTAAGGTAAAATGCATAGGAAATGTTATAAAGATCGACTACAGTACGCTTCAAAATACATGCCCGATTGATTGGAACAATAACATTTGTGAGCAACTTCCCCTTTAAAGCTCTTCACCAACTACCCTTCCCTACTTTTCACCCTAACATTCACTCCTAGCCTATTACATCTTGTGCTTTGCCACTACCCTATTCAACCCTAGCCATTCACATTGACTCTTCGACAGTGGCGAATTAAACCTGGTGGTGGCCCCTAGACAGTTGACATTTTCGGCCCTCTCGCATATCAATATTATTTTGATCCGTTGTCACAAATCCCCTAAAATGAGTGGGGCCCTTAGGCAGGTGCCTACTTTACCTAATAGTCTTCGATCTTAACCTACCCCCTTCACCTAAAACCTTCACGCCTAACCCACTATACTTGTACTATATGCAACAAAACCCCTATGGAAATATTTTCAGTGTTAAATGTTACTCAATTGAAAGCACTCCATGATTAAGCTACTGGAGGAAAAAACACCGAAATAATGTTGCTCTGGTCTGAATTTACATAGTAGAATCCAGAATTATAGCCTCCACAGCATCAGCCCTCATTCTCACATGCTCCGGAGGTTTCTAGGCGATATTGAGGGCAATGTACTCACATGCTCCGGAGGTTTCTAGGCGATATTGAGGGCAATATACTCACATGCTCCGGAGGTTTCTAGGTGATATTGAGGGCAATATACTCACATGCTCAGGAGGTTGATATTGAGGGCAATATACTCACATGCTCCGGAGGTTTCTAGGCGATATTGAGGGCAATATACTCACATGCTCCGGAGGTTGATATTGAGGGCAATATACTCACAATCTCCAGAGGTTTCTAGGCAATATTGAGGGCAATATCCTCACATGCTCCAGAGGTTTCTATGTGATATTGAGGGCAATGTACTCACATGCTCTGGAGGTTTCTAGGTGATATTGAGGGCAATATACTCACATCTTCCGAGGTTTCTAGGTGATATTGAGGGAAATGTACTCACATACTCCGGAGGTTTCTAGGTGATATTGAGGGAAATATACTCACATGCTCAGGAGGTTGATATTGAGGACAATATACTCACATGCTCCGGAGGTTTCTAGGTGATATTGAGGGCAATATACTCACATGCTCCAGAGGTTTCTAGGTGATATTGAAGGCAATGTACTCACTTTCTCCAGAGGTTTCGTTCTAGGTGACATTGAGGGCAATATACTCACATGCTCTGGAAGTTTCTATGTGATATTGAGAGCAATATACTCACATGCTCCGGTGGTTTCTAGGTGATATTGAGGGCAATATACTCACATGCTCTGGAAGTTTCTATGTGATATTGAGGGCAATATACTCAGATGCTCCAGAGGTTTCTAGGTGATATTGAGGGCAATGTGCTCCGGAAGTTTCTTTCTTGGTGATATTGAGAGCAATATACTCACATGCTCCGGAGGTTTCTTGGTGATATTGAGGGCAATATACTCACATGCTCCGGAGGTTTCTAGGTGATATTGAGGGCAATATACTCACATGCTCCGGAGGTTTCTAGGTGATATTGAGGGCAATGTACTGATATTGAGCGCAGCAGTGGCAGCAATGGCAGCAGTGGCAGCAGTAGCAGCAGTGGCAGCAATGGCAGCAGTCGCGGCAGTGGCGGCAGTGGCAGCAGTGGCAGCAGTGGCAGCAGTGGCGGCAGTGGCAGCAGTGGCAGCAGTAGCAGCATTGGTAGCAGTAGCAGCATTGGTAGCAGTAGCAGCAGTGGTAGCAGTAGAAGCAGTGGCAGCAGTAGCAGCAGTGGTAGCAGTGGTAGGAGTAGCAGCAGTAGCAGCAGTAGCAGCATTGGTAGCAGTGGCAGCAGTGGCAGCGGTGGCAGCAGTGGAAGCAGTGGCCGCAGTGGCAGCAGTGGCAGCGGTGGCAGCAGTGGAAGCAGTGGCAGCAGTGGCAGCAGTGGAAGCAGGGGCAGCAGTGGCAGCAGCAGTGGCAGCAGTGGTAGCAGTGGCACCAGTAGCAGCATTGGTAGCATTAGTAGCAGTGGAAGCATTGGTAGCAGTGGCAGCAGTGGTAGCAGTGGCAGCAATAGCAGCAGTGGAAGCATTGGCAGCAGTGGTAGCAGTGACAGCAATAGCAGCAGTTGCAGCAGTGGCAGCAGTGGGAGCAGGGGCAGCAGTGGTAGCAGTGGCAGCATTGGTAGCAGTAGCAGCAGTGGCAGCAGTGGTAGCAGGGGCAGCAGTGGTAGCAGTGGCAGCATTGGTAGCAGTAGCAGCAGTGGCAGCAGTGGTAGCAGTGGAAGCGGTGGCAGCAGTGGTAGCAGTGGTAGCAGTGTCAGCAGTAGCAGCATTGGTAGCAGTAGCAGCAGTGGCAGCATTGGTAGCAGTGGCAGCAGTGGTAGCAGTGGAAGCAATAGCAGCAGTGGCAGCAGTGGCAGCAGTGGCAGAAATAGCAGCAGTGGCAGCAGTGGAAGCAGTGGCAGCAGTGGAAGCAGGGGCAGCAGTGGCAGCAGCAGCAGTGGTACCAGTGGAAGCAGTGACAGCAGTGGTAGCAGTGGTAGCAGTGTCAGCAGTAGCAGCATTGGTAGCAGTAGCAGCAGTGGCAACATTGGTAGCAGTGGCAGCAGTGGTAGCAGTGGCAGCAATAGCAGCAGTGGCAGCAGTGGGAGCAGGGGCAGCAGTGGCAGCAGTGGCAGCAGTAGCAGCAGTGGCAGCAGTGGCAGCAGTAGCAGCAGTGTCAGCAGTGGCGGCAGTGGAAGCAGTGGAAACAGTGGCAGCAGTGGCAGCAGTGGCAGCAGTAGCAGCAGTGGCAGCAGTGGAAGCAGTGGAAGCAGTGGCAGCATTGGTAGCAGTGGCAGCAGTGGCAGCAGTGACAGCATTGGTAGCAGTGGCAGCAGTGGCAGCAGTGGCAGCAGTAGTAGCAGTGGCAGCAGTGGAAGCAGTGGAAGCAGTGGCAGCATTGGTAGCAGTGGCAGCAGTGGCAGCAGTGACAGCATTGGTAGCAGTGGCAGCAGTAGCAGCAGTGGCAGCACTGGCAGCAGTAGCAGCAGTGGCAGCACTGGCAGCAGTGGCAGCATTGGTAGCACTGGCAGCAGTGGCAGCATTGGTAGCAGTGGCAGCAGTGGCAGCAGTGGCAGCAGTGGCAGAATTCCCACACGTTTTGCTTGTTTTTCAACACAGGTGTTTCCCTGTACCCTCCTAACCCCTCTCAGCCTATGCCCTTACTCCCTGCTCTTTTTGAGGCAAACGTAGCAGCCGACAACGTCTGCCCTGGATCCAGATGTATTTAATTGGGGTACGTGTCTCTTTCTACTCGCCCCACTAATGCCCACACACCAGCAGTACACATCCCTTGCCACAGGGGTTCGCCCCTTCACAAGGGGAATGCCTAGTCTCCTCAGATAACTCTGCGTGGATTTGCCCCACCTCCCCCCAACCCCCCAATCCCTTTCCAGCATCATCAGTCCAGGATTGGAGCCCATTGCAGGATTTCTTCACCATCAAACGTGCCCCCATCTGACCCCCCTCCTGTGTAGTAAAAAAAAGTGCAAGCTAACATAATACAAGTAGGGTGTCGATGTGGTGCCATGCTTCGTGCACATACATGCAAAACTGTGTCCATATGATGGTGGGAGCCGTCTACAAGGTCAAAGGAGACATGGACACATTCCTTGAGATCTGGGGCACATTCCTACGGCGGAGGGGGTTTGTGGGCTGCTAACTTTGAAATGCATGCCCCTGCTTGATGCCCCGTACAGTGCTTCTGTTTTTGGTGGGGGCCGATCTGCTTGCATGTTCTACTGGGATTTCCTACTTGATGTGTGTTTTCTTTTTTCCTTCTAATTATCTCTTTTGTCTCTCCTTTATATAATTTTATGTTGTCTGATTTGTTCGTTTGTATAATAAAACATGAAGATCGCAAACGATGGGAGCCATTTTGAAATGACTAAACGATGTCAGTGAAGCAAATGTTACTCTTACTCTGAAATGTGTTTCTCTGCCTCATGTACATTATTATATCACAGTGCATTGAATGGGAATGTCCAGACATATATTGGAAGAAAAGGAAGGAAGTGGGTTCGGAGAAGCATTGATTACAAGGATGGGAAATGTGCAATGGAAACTGAAGAAGTACTATGAGTAGGATTGGTTCTAGGTAGCCCCGATGGTTCTCTTTACAGCTGGGAGCTCTTTCCTCGGCAACTCTGCAGTAAACAGATCTTCAAAGAGAAAATCCAAACACCAATTTCTATTCGTAAATCTACATACTTGCCAACATTCTGTGACCAAAAAGATGTAGGATTTTTCAAGTTTGAAAAATAATAATTCCCATTACAATGACGTCAGCGGAAAATACAAAACATACAAACAGCACAACATGGAAAGATGGTGAAATGTTAAAACTGTATAATTCTGAATGCTAACACCAAATTGTCAGCAGATGCTGTGTGATGGTGTTACACTCTGCCACTTGCTTTCACTGCTGGTTCACCTCATGGTTGTACCGGCAAGAGTGCAGGACAGAGTCGCACAGCTGTCGGATCAGTGGATTGGTCTGAGTGCAATCAAAGTAATCACCTACCAGTCCAGTGTACATAGCTCTCAACCATTTGAGTCGCAAAAGCGGGTGAAAACACCCGATTTTGTTTTTTGCGGGTGAGAGCCCATTTAAATGAATGGGCGTGCAGAAGGCTTGGTGGGTGAGTCAGGTCTTTACAAGGCGGATGACACCCGCCAAAAGCGTGTGAGTTGAGAGCTATGACTGTATAGACCAAGGTTGTCCAACATACGGCCCGCGGGCCACAATGCGGCCCTCCAAGCCATTTTATGTGGCTCGCAAGGCTGTACAGAAAACATTGAACAAATACATAAATAAACCGGGCCGTGGCGGAGGACTGTTACGGCCTCCGCCACGGCCTGATTAATTTATTTATTTCTGCAATGTTGGGTCCGACCAACATTGCAGAAATAAATAAATAAATCGGGTCCACGGACCCGACAAAGATTGAACAAATGAATAAATAAACCGGGACAGCCCGGTTTCAGGGGCGCTGAGTACGCGGGTGCTCCACCCCCCCATCTGCCCCCTCCAGGCTGGAGAGAAGAGACGCAGTATGGATGGCCCTTTGTTCCATCCATACTGTGTCTCTCTCTGGCGGCCCGGGTAAAAAACGATGTTTAAAAATTGAGGGATGGATGCAAAGCAAGATGCTCTTGTTTTGCATCTGTCCCTCAATTTCTAAAAATCGTTTTAGTTTGGGTATCCTTCTACATCTGTGTGCACGGATGTAGAGGTACACCCAACCCAAAACGATTTTTAGAAATGGAGGCACAGATGCAAATAAAGTCTGTCCCTCAATTTCTAAAAATCTTTTTGGGTTGGATGTATTTGTACATCTGTGCACCCCTCTTGGCAAGAGAGGGATCGAACCTGTGTTGCTCTGTGTTGTCTTGCTTCCAAGGTGAGCATGTTGCCCCCGAGCTATCCTCCCGAGACTCTGAAGATCTGAAGTACATTTAATGATACAGAACCAGAACTATTGACCAAGTCTAACATCATCTTCATCATCATCATCAGAATAAATCAACACTGTTGTGGTTATACAAGAGCTAATATATTTAAAGGGATGGAATTACTCAGACTGTAGCAGCACTATTCAATAACCCAAAGTGCTTAAGCATAGTTAATGTGAAAATATGACACTTCTCACCATTGGATCAGTACTGCCTTGGCCAGATATTCACACTGAAGAAGTGAGCATGTGATCCGGGGTCTGCAGCCCACACACACGCATGGGATTCCCATGCACCCACTTGCGAGATTTGCACCAAATTAGTGAGATTGTGCTCCAAGGAAGGAGGCACATGCCCAGTCTTTGCTCTGAGGTTTGACACACTCACAGGATGGGATGGCATTTCGTTCTCCCATCCTAGTTGTGTTGCTCTGCCTTTTGAGGGCTACTACAACCTGGATGATTATAGAGGGGTGGAGTAGGGGCAGTATTGGCCTACTGGAATGCAACTGGAATGCTTAAACCTCCTTCTTACTTGACTTTAGTATATGCAATACATGCTAGGCAATGTTTCCACTGTTCTGCACGCCCCCGTCCCACTAGCACCAAGTTAGCGACTACGTGAAAATGCGGTCATATAACCGTTGGTTATGTCACTTCCTATATTTGGGCACCCCCCGGGAAATTCATATGTCGGCTCCCCTGCCCGATTTATTTATTTGTTCAATGTGTGTCGGGTCCGTGGACACGATTCATTTATTTATTTCTGCAATGTTGGGTCCGACCAATAACACGGGCCGTGGCTGAGGACTTTTACTGCCTCAGGTGCCCCTGGAATGGGATTATGCTTCTTTCATTACCACAGAAGTGATGAATGTGTATTACAGAGAGAAGCTGGCATATGTATTGGGCACACTGCACAGGCAGCATCAATCATTACCACAGAAGTAATGAATGTGCATCACAGAGATAAGCTGCCATATGTATTGGGCACACTGCACATGCTCAGGCAGCATCAATCATTAACACAGAAGTAATGAATGTGTATTACAGAGATAAGCTGCCATATGTATTGGGCACACTGCACATGCTCAGGCAGCATCAATCATTAACACAGAAGTAATGAATGTGTATTACAGAGATAAGCTGCCATATGTATTGGGCACACTGCACATGCTCAGGCAGCATCAATCATTAACACAGAAGTAATGAATGTGTATTACAGAGATAAGCTGCCATATGTATTGGGCACACTGCACAGGCAGCATCAATCATTAACACAGAAGTAATGAATGTGTATTACAGAGATAAGCTGCCATATGTATTGGGCACACTGCACATGCTCAGGCAGCATCAATCATGCTTTGTACAGGACAATGCTGGCCTAAATTGGGAACAGCCAGCATAGGCATGTTGCTACAGAGGCATATTGTGGGCACAACCAGCATGCCAATGTGTTACATCAGTGACAGTGCTGTCTTACACTGTGGACACATTGATCATTAAAATGGGTTGTGTTCTACAATGTTCATGTCTGCTGTTGGTGACAGGAAATGTACATGTTCCCCTTTAGAACTGATTGTAAACTTATGGCTTTTTGGTCACTTTTCCTGCTGTAAAATGCATAATTTCAGCCCCATATTTATAAAAAAAATCTTGGGGTGGATTCCCCCCCAAACCCTCCCTAGATTGTTATAGCTCCCTCGCTACGCTCGGTCGCCCCCACTATATCAGAGAAATATCAACACATACACACTGGAAGAAATCACAAGAAACTAACCTTTGATCACTGCACTGATTTAGGCAGTAGGGCTGCTTCAAAAGCAGTAGATTACAGCCTAAATCTGTAGGGTTGGCAAGTATGTATCTATAACATAAGTCCAACAACTAAAAATGCTAGCAGCCCTTTTTTGTTATGTTATGTTAAAAATTGTACAAAGTGCTCACAGGCCCGAGGGCATCTTGGTGTTAAGGACATCCAGTATAGCTATTTAATCCGGGATGATCAAAAAAGAAAGGTTTTCAAGAGACGTCTGAATTGGAGATGGGTGGATGTACATTGCAGAGCAAGAGGGAGTGCATTCCAAAGTCTGGCACCCACCACAGAGAAGGCACGGGCACCCACTCTTGACAAACAAACCCTCGGAAGAGAAAGTAAACAAGCACTCCCAGAGCGAGGAGCGAGAGGAGGAAGGTACGGAGGGGATATATCCCAAGGATAGTCCACACCTTGGGGATGGAACGCCCAATAAATTAAACGAGGGCTTTGAATTCTATGCGCTTGGACACTGGGAGCCAATGAAGAGAGCGCAGGACGGGAGTGATGTGGGCACCATAAGGAGTGTTAGTGGCCACGCTGGCTGCCAAATTCTGCACCCGAAGCGGTGGATAAGCCATTAGGGCTGAGCAAGAAACAAAGAGATACGATAATCTATCCGGCTCAGAAATAGTGCAGCCACCACCAAGGATCTAAGATGATACGGCAGGAAAGGGAAAAGTGTACACAGGATTTTCACAGTGTGATGGCCGTCTCTGTGCTGCAAGAAATGAAATTCAGACATAACAATTGAAGTTTAAAAGTTCTATTAGAGAAAATACCAACACTAGTGTTAGGTGTCAGGATAGTCGATCTGAAGGTTCAGATATGGTATGAGGAAGGGGCCAGCGTGGTGCTCAAATGTCCAAACGCATATGACTTGTCGTCATACATGTTGTAAAGCACACATACTCCCAGTGTGGCTCCTTGATGCTGGACTCAGAGAGAGGATGACAGTGTTTTTTAATATACAAAAAGCACTCATAGACA
Source organism: Ambystoma mexicanum (assembly GCF_040938575.1). Taxonomy (NCBI): domain Eukaryota; kingdom Metazoa; phylum Chordata; class Amphibia; order Caudata; family Ambystomatidae; genus Ambystoma; species Ambystoma mexicanum. The sequence continues at coordinate 1,662,191,123 of NC_090937.1, read as the reverse complement.
AAATAGCTACACTGAAGATTATAATTAACAATAAAAAATGTAGCTTACTGACTCACCCTTCCTCCACAGCTCCGGTTGGCAACCCCTCTGTTCCGAGGCACCCTTACAAACCCTTTAACTCCTCTCCTTTATCGAAATGGGAGGTGGAAAATATAATTAAAAAACTTAAACCAACTAACTGTCAAGGCGACACTTGCCCAGCTCCCATTATCAAGAAAGCTGCCCACACCTTAGCCCCATTCATCACCACTTTTATTAATGCCTCATTCAAAGCAGGTACAGTTCCAGATAACCTTAAGGATGCTGGCTCATCCCCCTCATCAAAAAACCCACTCTAGACCCTAGCAACCCGTCAAATTATAGACCAATTACCACAGTGCCTTTCCTCCTGAAAATATTAGACCGAGCAGCCTACTTACAAATTCAGGAATGCCTCGAGTCTAATAGACTCCTCGGTCTCCGACAATCAGGCTTTCGCCCAAAACATGGCACCGAGACAGCACTCATTGACTTAAGAAAAGACTAAGGAAAGCTAGCTCTACTACTACTACTTGACCTCTCGACAGCGTTCGACCTGGTCGATCATCAAATACTCTCCCATCACCTAAAAATGGCTGCCCATTTCTCTGATGAGGCATCCACTTGGATCAGATCATTCCTTGCTAACAGAACTATGTGTGTTTTCTCACAATCCGCCTCATCAGAGCCATTACTGGTCACATGCGGGGTCCCACAAGGGTCCTATGTATCCCCCACATTATACAATGTGTTTACCAAACCGTTATTTGACATTCTCGACTATCTGGGTGTCACCTATACTAACTATGCGGATGACACCCAGATACTCATTCCCATCACTGGTAACTACACGACTGACTTATTGGCTCTTAACAAAATCTACTCAGTCATCCAAGCTTGGATGTCATCCTATGGCCTATGCTTAAACGACGATAAAACAGAGCTACTTATCCCCGGATCCCAACATCGACTCAACAAATTGGACCCGGCTTTCAAAGCTTTTGACATTGGTGGGAATACCATTAAGGTGCTGAACAATACTAAAACTCTAGGCTTCCACCTTGACTCTACCCTCTCCCTGACAAAAAAATTAACTCGGTGGTCTCAGAATCAACATACGCGTGCAAACTAGTTACAGCCTACAGACCTTTCATCACCACCTCTAACTGCATCATATTGGCAAGAACTCTTGTGATGGCCAAAATTGATTATTGCAATGCCCTTTATCTGGGGACTAGTCAAAAGAACATCAACAGGCTTTAGGTAACACAGAATAATGCTATTAGAGCGGCCCTCAATATCCCCAGAAAAGTTCACATCTCTGACACCAGACGGAACCTCAATTGGCTCACTGTGGGACAGAGAATATCACTCCAAACCCTAGCACTTACACACAAGTGCATAACTAAGCAAGCACCAGAATACCTGGCCAACTGCCTCTCTGTACACACAGCCATCCGGCCACTTAGATCTGCACAAGCTCATTCACTAGCTATACCCAGATTTAAACTACTAAACTCAGGGGGGTCCAGATTCCCAGTCTTGCTTCCAAACTCTGGAACAAACTCCCAAATACGCTCAGAAAGGAAGCCCGCTACTCTGCCTTTAAGAAAAAAGCTAAATTCAGGCCACCACTAGAGTTTGATTGTAGATATGGGTGAGCTGGTAGATGAGATATGGGAGATGAGATAAGGGTGAGCTGGGAGATGAGATGCGGGTGAGCTGGGAGATGAGATGTGGGTGAGCTGGGAGAGAAGAGATATGGGTGAGCTGGGAGATGAGATATGGGTGAGCTGGGAGATGAGATGTGGGTGAGCTGGGGGATGAGATATGTGGGAGATGAGATGTGGGTGAGCTGGGAGATGAGATATGGGTGAGCTGGGAGATGAGATATGGGTGAGCTGGGAGATGAGATATGAGTGAGCTGGGAGATGAGATATGGGTGAGCTGGGAGATGAGATGTGGGTGAGCTGGGAGATGAGATGTGGGTGAGCTGGGAGATGAGATATGGGTGAGCTGGGAGATGAGATGTGGGTGAGCTGGCAGATGAGATGTGGGTGAGCTGGGAGATGAGATATGGGTGAGCTGGGAGATGAGATGTGGGTGAGCTGGGAGATGAGATATGGGTGAGCTGGGAGATGAGATGTGGGTGAGCTGGGAGATGAGATATGGGTGAGCTGGGAGATGAGATATGGGTGAGCTGGGAGATGAGATGTGGGTGAGCTGGCAGATGAGATATGGGTGAGCTGGGAGATGAGATGTGGGTGAGCTGGGAGATGAGATGTGGGTGAGCTGGGGGATGAGATATGGGTGAGCTGGGAGATGAGATGTGGCTGAGCTGGGAGATGAGATATGGGTGAGCTGGGAGATGAGATGTGGGTGAGCTGGGAGATGAAATGTGGGTGAGCTGGGAGATGAGATATGGGTGAGCTGGGGGATGAGATATGGGTGAGCTGGGAGATGAGATGTGGCTGAGCTGGGAGATGAGATATGGGTGAGCTGGGAGATGAGATATGGATGAGCTGAGAGATGAGATTGGGTGAGCTGGGAGATGAGATATGGGTGAGCTGGAATATGTGATATGGGTGAGCTGGGAAATGAGATATGGGTGTGCTGGGAGATGAGATGTGGGTGAGCTGGGAGATGAGATATGTGGGAGAGGAGATGTGGGTGAGCTGGGAGATGAGATATGGGTGAGCTGGGAGATGAGATATGAGTGAGCTGGGAAATGAGATATGGGTGTGCTGGGAGATGAGATGTGGGTGAGCTGGCAGATGAGATATGTGGGAGATGAGATGTGGGTGAGCTGGGAGATGAGATGTGGGTGAGCTGGGAGCTGAGATATTGGTGAGCTGGGAGATGAGATATGGTTGAGCTGGGAGATGAGATATGAGTGAGCTGGGAGATGAGATGTGGGTGAGCTGGGAAATGAGATGTGGGTGAGCTGGGAGATGAGATGTGGGTGAGCTGGGAGATGAGATATGGGTGAGCTGGGAGATGAGATGTGGGTGAGCTGGGAGATGAGATATGGGTGAGCTGGGAGATGAGATATGGGTGAGCTGGGAGATGAGATATGGGTGAGTTGGGAGATGAGATGTGGGAGATGAGATCTGGGTGAGCTGGGAGATGAGATATGAGTGAGCTGGGAGATGAGATATGGGTGAGCTGGGAGATGAGATATGGGTGAGGTGGGAGATGAGATATGGGTGAGTTGGGAGATGAGATATGGGAGATGAGAAATGGGTGAGATGGGAGATGAGATATGAGTAAGCTGGGAGATGAGATATGGATGAGCTGGGAGATGAGATACGGGTGAGCTGGGAGATGAGATGTGGGTGAGCTGGGAGATGAGATATGGGTGAGTTGGGAGATGACATATGGGAGATGAGATATGGGTGAGCTGGGAGAGGAGATGTGGGTGACCTGGGAGATGAGATGTGAGTGAGCTCTGAGATGAGATATGGGTGAGCTAGGAGATGAGATGTGGGTGAGCTAGGAGATGAGATGTGAGTGAGCTGGGAGATGAGTTATGGGTGAGCTGTGAGATGAGATATGGGTGAGCTGGGAGATGAGATATGGGTGAGCTGGGAGATGAGATGTGGGTGAGCTGGGAGATGAGATACGGGTGAGCTGGGAGATGAGATATGGGTGAGCTGGGAGATGAGATATGGGTGAGCTGGGAGATGAGATTTGTGGGAGATGAGATGTGGGTGAGCTTGGAGATGAGATGTGGGTGATCTGGGAGATGAGATATGAGTGAGCTGGGAGATGAGATATGAGTGAGCTGGGAGATGAGATATGAGTGAGCTGGGAGATGAGATGTGGGTGAGCTGGGAGATGAGATATGGGTGAGCTGGGAGATGAGATGTGGGTGAGCTTGGAGATGAGATATGAGTGAGCTGGGAGATGAGATATGGGTGAGCTGGGAGATGAGATGTGGGTGAGCTGGGAGCTGAGATATGAGTGAACTGGGAGATGAGATGTGAGTGAGCTGGGAGATGAGATATGGGTGAGCTGGGAGATGTGATATGGTGAGCTGGGAGATGAGATATGAGTGAGCTGGGAGATGAGATGTGGGTGAGCTGGGAGATTAGATATGGGTGAGCTGGGAGATGAGATGTGGGTGAGCTGGGAGATGAGATATGAGTGAGCTGGGAGATGAGATGTGAGTGAGCTGGGAGATGAGATATGGGTGAGCTGGGAGATGTGATATGGGTGAGCTGGGAGAAGAGATGTGAGTGAGCTGGGAGATGAGATATGAGTGAGCTGGGAGATGAGATATGGGTGAGCTGGGAGATGAGATGTGGGTGAGCTGGGGGATGAGATGTGGGTGAGCTGGGAGATGAGATATGTGGGAGATGAGATATGGGTGAGCTGGAAGATAAGATATGGGTGAGCTGGGAGATGAGATATGGGTGAGCTGGGAGATGAGATATGGGTGAGCAGGGAGATGAGATATGTGGGAGATGAGATGTGGGTGAGCTGGGAGATGAGATATGGGTGAGTTGGGAGATGAGATATGGGTGAGCTGGAAGATGAGATATGGGTGAGCTGGGAGATGAGATGTGGGTGAGCTGGGAGATGAGATATGGGTGAGCTGGGAGATGAGATGTGGGTGAGCTGGGAGATGAGATATGGGTGAACTGGGAGATGAGATATGTGGGAGATGAGATGTGGGTGAGCTGGCAGATGAGATATGGGTGAGTTGGGAGATGAGATATGGGTGAGCTGGAAGATGAGATATGGGTGAGCTGGGAGATGAGATGTGGGTGAGCTGGGAGATGAGATATGGGTGAGCTGGGAGATGAGATGTGGGTGAGCTGGGAGATGAGATATGGGTGAACTGGGAGATGAGATATGTGGGAGATGAGATATGGGTGAGCTGGAAGATGAGATATGGGTGAGCTGGGAGAAGAGATATGGGTGAGCTGAGAGATGAGATATGGGTGAGCTGGGAGATGAGATGTGGGTGAGCGGGAGATGAGATATGTGGGAGATGAGATGTGGGTGAGCTGGGAGATGAGATGTGGGTGAGCTGGGAGATGAGATATGGGTGAGCTGGGAGATGAGATATGGTTGAGCTGGGAGATGAGATATGAGTGACCTGGGAGATGAGATGTGGGTGAGCTGGGAGATGAGATGTGGGTGAGCTGGGAGATGAGATATGGGTGAGCTGGGAGATGAGGTGTGGGTGAGCTGGGAGATGAGATATGGGTGAGCTGTGAGATGAGATATGGGTGAGCTGGGCGATGAGATGTGGGTGAGCTCGGAGATGAGATATGGGTGAGCTGAGAGATGAGATATGGGTGAGCTGGGAGATGAGATATGGGTGAGCTGGGAGATGAGATGTGGGTGAGCTGGGAGATGAGATATGGGTGAGCTGGGAGATGAGGTATGGGTGAGTTGGGAGATGAGATATGGGAGATGAGATATGGGTGAGCTGGGAGATGAGATATGGGTGAGCTGGGAGATGAGATGTGGGTGAGCTGGGAGATGAGATATGGGTGAGCTGGGAGATGAGATGTGGGTGAGCTGGGAGATGAGATATGGGTGAACTGGGAGATGAGATATGTGGGAGATGAGATATGGGTGAGCTGGAAGATGAGATATGGGTGAGCTGGGAGAAGAGATATGGGTGAGCTGAGAGATGAGATATGGGTGAGCTGGGAGATGAGATGTGGGTGAGCGGGAGATGAGATATGTGGGAGATGAGATGTGGGTGAGCTGGGAGATGAGATGTGGGTGAGCTGGGAGATGAGATATGGGTGAGCTGGGAGATGAGATATGGTTGAGCTGGGAGATGAGATATGAGTGACCTGGGAGATGAGATGTGGGTGAGCTGGGAGATGAGATGTGGGTGAGCTGGGAGATGAGATATGGGTGAGCTGGGAGATGAGGTGTGGGTGAGCTGGGAGATGAGATATGGGTGAGCTGTGAGATGAGATATGGGTGAGCTGGGCGATGAGATGTGGGTGAGCTCGGAGATGAGATATGGGTGAGCTGAGAGATGAGATATGGGTGAGCTGGGAGATGAGATATGGGTGAGCTGGGAGATGAGATGTGGGTGAGCTGGGAGATGAGATATGGGTGAGCTGGGAGATGAGGTATGGGTGAGTTGGGAGATGAGATATGGGAGATGAGATATGGGTGAGCTGGGAGATGAGATATGAGTGAGCTGGGAGATGAGATATGGGTGAGCTGGGAGATGAGATTTGGGTGAGCTGGGAGATGAGATATGGGTGAGCTGGGAGATGAGATATGTGTGAGTTGGGAGATGAGATATGGGAGATGAGATATGGGTGAGCTGGGAGAGGAGATGTGGGTGACCTGGGAGATGAGATAGAAGTGAGCTCGGAGATGAGATATGGGTGAGCTAGGAGATGAGATGTGGGTGAGCTGGGAGATGAGATATGGGTGAGCTAGGAGATGAGATGTGAGTGAGCTGGGAGATGAGTTATGGATGAGCTGTGAGATGAGATATGGGTGAGCTGGGAGATGAGAAATGGGAGATGATATATGGGTGAGCTGGGAGATGAGATGTGGGTGAGCTGGGAGATAAGATGCGGGTGAGCTGGGAGATGAGATATGGGTGAGCTGGGAGATGAGATGTGTGTTAGCTGGGAGATTAGATATGTGGGAGATGAGATATGGGTGAGCTGGAAGATAAGATATGGGTGAGCTGGGAGATGAGATGTGGGTGAGCTGGGAGATGAGATATGAGTGAGCTGGGAGATGAGATATAAGTGAGCTGGGAGATGAGATGTGGGTGAGCTGTGAGATGAGATATGGGTGAGCTGGGAGATGAGATGTGGGTGAGCTGGGAGATGAGATATGAGTGAGCTGGGAGATGAGATGTGAGTGAGCTGGGAGAAGAGATATGGGTGAGCTGGGAGATGTGATATGGGTGAGCTGGGAGAAGAGATATGAGTGAGCTGGGAGATGAGATATGAGTGAGCTGGGAGATGAGATATGGGTGAGCTGGGAGATGAGATGTGGGTGAGCTTGGAGATGAGATATGTGGGAGATGAGATGTGGGTGAGCTGGGAGATGAGATGTGGGTTAGCTGGGAGATGAGATATGGGTGAGCTGGGAGATGAGATATGAGTGAGCTGGGAGATGAGATGTGGGTGAGCTGGGAGATGAGATATGGGTGAGCTGGGAGATGAGATATGAGTGAGCTGGGAGATGAGATGTGGGTGAGCTGGGAGATGAGATATGTGGGAGATGAGATATGGGTGAGCTGGAAGATAAGATATGGGTGAGCTGGGAGATGAGATATGGGTGAGCTGGGAGATGAGATATGGGTGAGCAGGGAGATGAGATATGTGGGAGATGAGATGTGGGTGAGCTGGGAGAAGAGATATGGGTGAGCTGGGAGATGAGATATGAGTGAGCTCGGAGATGAGATATGTGTGAGCTGGGAGATGAGATGTGGGTGAGCTGGGAGATGAGATATGGGTGAGTTGGGAGATGAGATATGGGTGAGCTGGAAGATGAGATATGGGTGAGCTGGGAGATGAGATATGGGTGAGCTGGGAGATGAGATGTGGGTGAGCTGGGAGATGAGATATGGGTGAGCTGGGAGATGAGATGTGGGTGAGCTGGGAGATGAGATATGGGTGAACTGGGAGATGAGATATGTGGGAGATGAGATATGGGTGAGCTGGGAGATGAGATATGGGTGAGCTGGGAGAAGAGATATGGGTGAGCTGAGAGATGAGATATGGGTGAGCTGGGAGATGAGATGTGGGTGAGCAGGAGATGAGATATGTGGGAGATGAGATGTGGGTGAGCTGGGAGATGAGATGTGGGTGAGCTGGGAGATGAGATATGGGTGAGCTGGGAGATGAGATATGGTTGAGCTGGGAGATGAGATGTGAGTGACCTGGGAGATGAGATGTGAGTGAGCTGGGAGATGAGATGTGGGTGAGCTGGGAGATGAGATATGGGTGAGCTGCGAGATGAGGTGTGGGTGAGCTGGGAGATGAGATATGGGTGAGCTGTGAGATGAGATATGGGTGAGCTGGGCGATGAGATGTGGGTGAGCTGGGAGATGAGATATGGGTGAGCTGAGAGATGAGATATGGGTGAGCTGGGAGATGAGATATGGGTGAGCTGGGAGATGAGATGTGGGTGAGCTGGGAGATGAGATATGGGTGAGCTGGGAGATGAGATATGGGTGAGTTGGGAGATGAGATATGGGAGATGAGATATGGGTGAGCTGGGAGATGAGATATGAGTGAGCTGGGAGATGAGATATGGGTGAGCTGGGAGATGAGATTTGGGTGAGCTGGGAGATGAGATATGGGGGAGCTGGGAGATGAGATATGTGTGAGTTGGGAGATGAGATATGGGAGATGAGATATGGGTGAGCTGGGAGAGGAGATATGGGTGACTGGGAGATGAGATATGAGTGAGCTCGGAGATGAGGTATGGGTGAGCTAGGAGATGAGATGTGGGTGAGCTGGGAGATGAGATATGGGTGAGCTAGGAGATGAGATGTGAGTGAGCTGGGAGATGAGTTATGGGTGAGCTGTGAGATGAGATATGGGTGAGCTGGGAGATGAGAAATGGGAGATGATATATGGGTGAGCTGGGAGATGAGATGTGGGTGAGTTGGGAGATAAGATGCGGGTGAGCTGGGAGATGAGATGTGTGTTAGCTGGGAGATGAGAAATGTGGGAGATGAGATATGGGTGAGCTGGAAGATAAGATATGGGTGAGCTGGGAGATGAGATGTGGGTGAGCTGGGAGATGAGATATGAGTGAGCTGGAAGATGAGATATGAGTGTGCTGGGAGATGAGATGTGGGTGAGCTGGGAGATGAGATATGGGTGAGCTGGGAGATGAGATGTGGGTCAGCTGGGAGATGAGATATGAGTGAGCTGGGAGATGAGATGTGAGTGAGCTGGGAGAAGAGATATGGGTGAGCTGGGAGATGTGATATGGGTGAGCTGGGAGAAGAGATGAGTGAGCAGGGAGATGAGATATGAGTGAGCTGGGAGATGAGATATGAGTGAGCTGAGAGATGAGATATGGGTGAGCTGGGAGATGAGATATGGGTGAGCTGGGAGATGAGATATGGTTGAGCTGGGAGATGAGATATGAGTGAGCTGGGAGACGAGATGTGGGTGAGCTGGGAGATGAGATGTGGGTGAGCTGGGAGATGAGATATGGGTGAGCTGGGAGATGGGGTGTGGGTGAGCTGGGAGATGAGATATGGGTGAGCTGTGAGATGAGATATGGGTGAGCTGGACGATGAGATGTGGGTGAGCTGGGAGATGAGATATGGGTGAGCTAGGAGATGAGATGTGAGTGAGCTGGGAGATGAGTTATGGGTGAGCTGTGAGATGATATATGGGTGAGCTGGGAGATGAGATATGGGAGATGAAATATGGGTGAGCTGGGAGATGAGATGTGGGTGAGCTGGGAGATAAGATATGGGTGAGCTGGGAGATGAGATATGGGTGAGCTGGGAGAAGAGATATGAGTGAGCTGGGAGATGAGATGTGAGTGAGCTGGGAGATGAGATATGGGTGAGCTGGGAGATGAGATGTGGGTGAGCTGGGAGATGTGATATGTGGGAGATGAAATGTGGGTGAGCTGGGAGATGAGATGTGGGTGAGCTGGGAGATGAGATATGGGTGAGCTGGGAGATGAGATATGGGTGAGCTTGGAGATGAGATATGAGTGAGCTGGGAGATGAGATGTGGGTGAGCTGGAAGATGAGATATGGGTGAGCTGGGAAATGAGACATGGGTGAGCTGGGAGATGAGATGTGGGTGAGCTGGTAGATGAGATGCTGGTCAGCTGGGAGATGAGATATGGGTGAGCTGGGAGATGACATATGGGTGAGCTGGGAGATGAGATGTGGGTGAGCTGGGAGATGAGAGGTGGGTGAACTGGGAGATGAGATGTGGTTGAGCTTGGATATGAGATATGGGTGAGATGGGAGATGAGATGTGGGTGAGCTGGGAGATGAGAAGATGAGATATGGGTGAGCTGGGAGATGAGATGTGGGTGAGCTGGGAGATGAGATATGGGTGAGCTGGGAGATGAGATGTAGGTGAGCTGGGAGATGAGATATGGGTGAGCTGGGAGATGAGATATGGGTGAGTTGGGAGATGAGATATGGGAAATGAGATATGGGTGAGCTGGGAGATGAGATATAAGTGAGCTGGGAGATGAGCTATGGGTGAGCTGGGAGATGAGGAATGGGTGAGCTGGGAGATGAGATATGAGTGAGCTGGGAGAAGAGATATGGTTGAGCTGGGAGATGAGATGTGGGTGAGCTGGGAGATGAGATGTGGGTGAGCTGGGAGATGAGATATGAGTGAGCTCGGAGATGAGATATGGGTGAGCTAGGAGATGAGATGTGGGTGAGCTGGGAGATGAGATATGGGTGAGCTAGGAGATGAGATATGAGTGAGCTCGGAGATGTGATATGGGTGAGCTGGGATAAGAGATATGAGTGAGCTGGGAAATGAGATATGAGGGAGCTGGGAGATGAGATATGGGTGAGCTGGGAGATGAGATGTGGGTGAGCTGGGAGATGAGATATGGGTGAGCTGGGAGATGAGATATGGGTGAGCTGGAAGATGAGATATGGGTGAGCTGGGAGATGAGATATGAGTGAGCTGGGAGATGAGATATGTGGGAGCTGGGAGATGAGATGTGGGTGAGCTCGGAGATGAGATATGGGTGAGTTGGGAGATGAGATATGGGTGAGCTGGAAGATGAGATATGGGTGAGCTGGGAGATGAGATGTGGGTGAGCTGGGAGATGAGATATGTGGGAGATGAGATGTGGGTGAGCTGGGAGATGAGATGTGGGTGAGCTGGGAGATGAGATATGGGTGAGCTGGGAGATGAGATATGAATGAGCTGGGAGATGAGATATGTGTGAGCTGGGAGATGAGATGTGGGTGAGCTGGGAGATGAGATATGGGTGAGTTGGGAGATGAGATATGGGTGAGCTGGAAGATGAGATATGGGTGAGCTGGGAGATGAGATGTGGGTGAGCTGGGAGATGAGATATGGGTGAACTGGGAGATGAGATATGTGGGAGATGAGATATGGGTGAGCTGGAAGATGAGATATGGGTGAGCTGGGAGAAGAGATATGGGTGAGCTGAGAGATGAGATATAGGTGAGCTGGGAGATAAGATGTGGGTGAGCGGGAGATGAGATATGTGGGAGATGAGATGTGGGTGAGCTGGGAGATGAGATGTGGGTGAGCTGGGAGATGAGATATGGGTGAGCTGGGAGATGAGATATGGTTGAGCTGGGAGATGAGATATGAGTGACCTGGGAGATGAGATGTGGGTGAGCTGGGAGATGAGATGTGGGTGAGCTGGGAGATGAGATATGGGTGAGCTGGGAGATGAGGTGTGGGTGAGCTGGGAGATGAGATATGGGTGAGCTGTGAGATGAGATATGGGTGAGCTGGGCGATGAGATGTGGGTGAGCTGGGAGATGAGATATGGGTGAGCTGAGAGATGAGATATGGGTGAGCTGGGAGATGAGATATGGGTGAGCTGGGAGATGAGATGTGGGTGAGCTGGGAGATGAGATATGGGTGAGCTGGGAGATGAGATATGGGTGAGTTGGGAGATGAGATATGGGAGATGAGATATGGATGAGCTGGGAGATGAGATATGATTGAGCTGGAAGATGAGATATGGGTGAGCTGGGAGATGAGATTTGGGTGAGCTGGGAGATGAGATATGGGTGAGCTGGGAGATGAGATATGTGTGAGTTGGGAGATGAGATATGGGAGATGAGATATGGGTGAGATGGGAGAGGAGATGTGGGTGACCTGGGAGATGAGATATGAGTGAGCTCGGAGATGAGATATGGGTGAGCTAGGAGATGAGATATGGGTGAGCTAGGAGATGAGATGTGAGTGAGCTGTGAGATGAGATATGGGTGAGCTGGGAGATGAGAAATGGGAGATGAGATATGGGTGAGCTGGGAGATGAGATGTGTGTTAGCTGGGAGATGAGATATGTGGGAGATGAGATATGGGTGAGCTGGAAGATTAGATATGGGTGAGCTGGGAGATGAGATGTGGGTGAGCTGGGAGATGAGATATGAGTGAGCTGGGAGATGAGATATGAGTGAGCTGGGAGATGAGATGTGGGTGAGCTGGGAGATGAGATATGGGTGAGCTGGGAGATGAGATGTGGGTGAGCTGGGAGATGAGATATGAGTGAGCTGGGAGATGAGATGTGAGTGAGCTGGGAGATGAGATATGGGTGAGCTGGGAGATGAGATGTGGGTGAGCTGGGAGATGAGATATGAGTGAGCTGGTAGATGAGATGTGGGTGAGCTGGGAGATGAGATATGTGGGAGATGAGATATGGGTGAGCTGGAAGATAAGATATGGGTGAGCTGGGAGATGAGATATGGGTGAGCTGGGAGATGAGATATGGGTGAGCAGGGAGATGAGATATGTGGGAGATGAGATGTGGGTGAGCTGGGAGAAGAGATATGGGTGAGCTGGGAGATGAGATATGAGTGAGCTCGGAGATGAGATATGTGTGAGCTGGGAGATGAGATGTGGGTGGGCTGGGAGATGAGATATGGGTGAGTTGGGAGATGAGATATGGGTGAGCTGGAAGATGAGATATGGGTGAGCTGGGAGATGAGATGTGGGTGAGCTGGGAGATGAGATATGGGTGAGCTGGGAGATGAGATGTGGGTGAGCTGGGAGATGAGATATGGGTGAACTGGGAGATGAGATATGTGGGAGATGAGATATGGGTGAGCTGGGAGATGAGATATGGGTGAGCTGGGAGAAGAGATATGGGTGAGCTGAGAGATGAGATATGGGTGAGCTGGGAGATGAGATGTGGGTGAGCGGGAGATGAGATATGTGGGAGATGAGATGTGGGTGAGCTGGGAGATGAGATGTGGGTGAGCTGGGAGATGAGATATGGGTGAGCTGGGAGATGAGATGTGGGTGAGCTGGGAGATGAGATGTGGGTGAGCTGGGAGATGAGATGTGGGTGGGCTGGGAGATGAGATATGGGTGAGTTGGGAGATGAGATATGGGTGAGCTGGAAGATGAGATATGGGTGAGCTGGGAGATGAGATGTGGGTGAGCTGGGAGATGAGATATGGGTGAGCTGGGAGATGAGATGTGGGTGAGCTGGGAGATGAGATATGGGTGAACTGGGAGATGAGATATGTGGGAGATGAGATATGGGTGAGCTGGGAGATGAGATATGGGTGAGCTGGGAGAAGAGATATGGGTGAGCTGAGAGATGAGATATGGGTGAGCTGGGAGATGAGATGTGGGTGAGTGGGAGATGAGATATGTGGGAGATGAGATGTGGGTGAGCTGGGAGATGAGATGTGGGTGAGCTGGGAGATGAGATATGGGTGAGCTGGGAGATGAGATGTGTGTTAGCTGGGAGATGCGATATGTGGGAGATGAGATATGGGTGAGCTGGAAGATAAGATATGGGTGAGCTGGGAGATGAGATGTGGGTGAGCTGGGATATGAGATATGAGTGAGCTGGGAGATGAGATATGAGTGAGCTGGGAGATGAGATGTGGGTGAGCTGGGAGATGAGATATGGGTGAGCTGGGAGATGAGATGTGGGTGAGCTGGGAGATGAGATATGAGTGAGCTGGGAGATGAGATGTGAGTGAGCTGGGAGAAGAGATATGGGTGAGCTGGGAGATGTGATATGGGTGAGCTGGGAGAAGAGATATGAGTGAGCTGGGAGATGAGATATGAGTGAGCTGGGAGATGAGATATGGGTGAGCTGGGAGATGAGATGTGGGTGAGCTGGGAGATGAGATATGTGGGAGATGAGATGTGGGTGAGCTGGGAGATGAGATGTGGGTGAGCTGGGAGATGAGATATGGGTGAGCTGGGAGATGAGATATGAGTGAGCTGGGAGATGAGATGTGGGTGAGCTGGGAGATGAGATATGGGTGAGCTGGGAGATGAGATATGAGTGAGCTGGTAGATGAGATGTGGGTGAGCTGGGAGATGAGATATGTGGGAGATGAGATATGGGTGAGCTGGAAGATAAGATATGGGTGAGCTGGGAGATGAGATATGGGTGAGCTGGGAGATGAGATATGGGTGTGCAGGGAGATGAGATATGTGGGAGATGAGATGTGGGTGAGCTGGGAGACGAGATGTGGGTGAGCTGGGAGATGAGATATGAGTGAGCTCGGAGATGAGATATGTGTGAGCTGGGAGATGAGATGTGGGTGAGCTGGGAGATGAGATATGGGTGAGTTGGGAGATGAGATATGGGTGAGCTGGAAGATGAGATATGGGTGAGCTGGGAGATGAGATGTGGGTGAGCTGGGAGATGAGATATGGGTGAGCTGGGAGATGAGATGTGGGTGAGCTGGGAGATGAGATATGGGTGAACTGGGAGATGAGATATGTGGGAGATGAGATATGGGTGAGCTGGGAGATGAGATATGGGTGAGCTGGGAGAAGAGATATGGGTGAGCTGAGAGATGAGATATGGGTGAGCTGGGAGATGAGATGTGGGTGAGCGGGAGATGAGATATGTGGGAGATGAGATGTGGGTGAGCTGGGAGATGAGATATAGGTGAGCTGGGAGATGAGATATGGTTGAGCTGGGAGATGAGATGTGAGTGACCTGGGAGATGAGATGTTGGTGAGCTGGGAGATGAGATGTGGGTGAGCTGGGAGATGAGATATGGGTGAGCTGGGAGATGAGGTGTGGGTGAGCTGGGAGATAAGATATGGGTGAGCTGTGAGATGAGATATGGGTGAGCTGGGCGATGAGATGTGGGTGAGCTGGGAGATGAGATATGGGTGAGCTGAGAGATGAGATATGGGTGAGCTGGGAGATGAGATATGGGTGAGCTGGGAGATGAGATGTGGGTGAGCTGGGAGATGAGATATGGGTGAGCTGGGAGATGAGATATGGGTGAGTTGGGAGGTGAGATATGGGAGATGAGATATGGGTGAGCTGGGAGATGAGATATGAGTGAGCTGGGAGATGAGATATGGGTGAGCTGGGAGATGAGATTTGGGTGAGCTGGGAGATGAGATATGGGTGAGCTGGGAGATGAGATATGTGTGAGTTGGGAGATGAGATATGGGAGATGAGATATGGGTGAGCTGGGAGAGGAGATGTGGGTGACCTGGGAGATGAGATATGGGTGAGGTAGGAGATGAGATGTGAGTGAGCTGGGAGATGAGTTATGGGTGAGCTGTGAGATGAGATATGGGTGAGCTGGGAGATGAGAAATGGGAGATGATATATGGGTGAGCTGGGAGATTAGATGTGGGTGAGTTGGGAGATAAGATGCGGGTGAGCTGGGAGATGAGATATGGGTGAGCTGGGAGATGAGATGTGGGTGAGCTAGGAGATGAGATGTGGGTGAGCTGGGAGATGAGATATGGGTGAGCTAGGAGATGAGATGTGAGTGAGCTGGGAGATGAGTTATGGGTGAGCTGTGAGATGAGATATGGGTGAGCTGGGAGATGAGAAATGGGAGATGATATATGGGTGAGCTGGGAGATGAGATGTCGGTGAGTTGGGAGATAAGATGCGGGTGAGCTGGGAGATGAGATATGGGTGAGCTGGGAGATGAGATGTGTGTTAGCTGGGAGATGAGATATGTGGGAGATGAGATATGGGTGAGCTGGAAGATAAGATATGGGTGAGCTGGGAGATGAGATGTGGGTGAGCTGGGAGATGAGATATGAGTGAGCTGGGAGATAAGATATGAGTGAGCTGGGAGATGAGATGTGGGTGAGCTGGGAGATGAGATATGGGTGAGCTGGGAGATGAGATGTGGGTCAGCTGGGAGATGAGATGTGGGTCAGCTGGGAGATGAGATGTGAGTGAGCTGGGAGAAGAGATATGGGTGAGCTGGGAGATGTGATATGGGTGAGCTGGGAGAAGAGATGAGTGAGCTGGGAGATGAGATATGAGTGAGCTGGGAGATGAGATATGAGTGAGCTGGGAGATGAGATATGGGTGAGCTGGGAGATGAGATATGGGTGAGCTGGGAGATGAGATATGGTTGAGCTGGGAGATGAGATATGAGTGAGCTGGGAGACGAGATGTGGGTGAGCTGGGTGATGAGATGTGGGTGAGCTGGGAGATGAGATATGGGTGAGCTGGGAGATGGGGTGTGGGTGAGCTGGGAGATGAGATATGGGTGAACTGTGAGATGAGATATGGGTGAGCTGGACGATGAGATGTGGGTGAGCTGGGAGATGAGATATGGGTGAGCTAGGAGATGAGATGTGAGTGAGCTGGGAGATGAGTTATGGGTGAGCTGTGAGATGATATATGGGTGAGCTGGGAGATGAGATATGGGAGATGATATATGGGTGAGCTGGGAGATGAGATGTGGGTGAGCTGGGAGATAAGATATCGGTGAGCTGGGAGATGAGATATGGGTGAGCTGGGAGAAGAGATATGAGTGAGCTGGGAGATGAGATATGAGTGAGCTGGGAGATGAGATATGGGTGAGCTGGGAGATGAGATGTGGGTGAGCTGGGAGATGTGATATGTGGGAGATGAGATGTGGGTGAGCTGGGAGATGAGATGTGGGAGAGCTGGGAGATGAGATATGGGTGAGCTGGGAGATGAGATATGGGTGAGCTTGGAGATGAGATATGAGTGAGCTGGGAGATGAGATGTGGGTGAGCTGGAAGATGAGATATGGGTGAGCTGGGAAATGAGACATGGGTGAGCTGGGAGATGAGATGTGGGTGAGCTGGTAGATGAGATGCGGGTCAGCTGGGAGATGAGATATGGGTGAGCTGGGAGATGACATATGGGTGAGCTGGGAGATGAGATGTGGGTGAGCTGGGAGATGAGAGGTGGGTGAGCTGGGAGATGGGATGTGGTTGAGCTTGGATATGAGATATGGGTGAGATGGGAGATGAGATGTGGGTGAGCTGGGAGATGAGATATGGGTGAGCTGGGGGATGAGTTGTGGGTGAGCTGGGAGATGAGATATGGGTGAGCTGGGAGATGAGATGTGGGTGAGCTGGGAGATGAGATATGGGTGAGCTGGGAGATGAGATATGGGTGAGTTGGGAGATGAGATATGGGGAATGAGATATGGGTGAGCTGGGAGATGAGATATAAGTGAGCTGGGAGATGAGATATGGGTGAGCTGGGAGATGAGGTATGGGTGAGCTGGGAGATGAGATATGAGTGAGCTGGGAGAAGAGATATGGTTGAGCTGGGAGATGAGATGTGGGTGAGCTGGGAGATGAGATGTGGGTGAGCTGGGAGATGAGATATGAGTGAGCTCGGAGATGAGATATGGGTGAGCTAGGAGATGAGATGTGGGTGAGCTGGGAGATGAGATATGGGTGAGCTAGGAGATGAGATATGAGTGAGCTCGGAGATGAGATATGGGTGAGCTAGGAGATGAGATGTGGGTGAGCTCGGAGATGAGATATGGGTGATGAGATATAGGTGAGATGGGAGATGAGATGTGGATGAGCTGGGAGATGAGATGTGGGTGAGCTGGGAGATGAGATATGGGTGAGCTGGGAGATGAGATGTGGGTGAGCTGGGAGATGAGATATGGGTGAGCTGGGAGATGAGATATGAGTGAGCTGGGAGATGAGATATGTGTGAGCTGGGAGATGAGATGTGGGTGAGCTGGGAGATGAGATATGGGTGAGTTGGGAGATGAGATATGGGTGAGCTGGAAGATGAGATATGGGTGAGCTGGGAGATGAGATGTGGGTGAGCTGGGAGATGAGATATGTGGGAGATGAGATGTGGGTGAGCTGGGAGATGAGATGTGGGTTAGCTGGGAGATGAGATATGGGTGAGCTGGGAGATGAGATATGAGTGAGCTGGGAGATGAGATATGTGTGAGCTGGGAGATGAGATGTGGGTGAGCTGCGAGATGAGATATGGGTGAGTTGGGAGATGAGATATGGGTGAGCTGGAAGATGAGATATGGGTGAGCTGGGAGATGAGATGTGGGTGAGCTGGGAGATGAGATATGGGTGAGCTGGGAGATCAGATGTGGGTGAGCTGGGAAATGAGATATGGGTGAACTGGGAGATGAGATATGTGGGAGATGAGATATGGGTGAGCTGGAAGATGAGATATGGGTGAGCTGGGAGAAGAGATATGGGTGAGCTGAGAGATGAGATATAGGTGAGCTGGGAGATGAGATGTGGGTGAGCTGGGAGATGAGATATGGGTGAGCTGGGAGATGAGATATGGTTGAGCTGGGAGATGAGATATGAGTGACCTGGGAGATGAGATGTGGGTGAGCTGGGAGATAAGATGTGGGTGAGCTGGGAGATGAGATATGTGTGAGCTGGGAGATGAGGTGTGGGTGAGCTGTGAGATGAGATATAGGTGAGCTGGGCGATGAGATGTGGGTGAGCTGGGAGATGAGATATGGGTGAGCTGAGAGATGAGATATGGGTGAGCTGGGAGATGAGATATGGGTGAGCTGGGAGATGAGATGTGGGTGAGCTGGGAGATGAGATATGGGTGAGCTGGGAGATGAGATATGGGTGAGTTGGGAGATGAGATATGGGAGATGAGATATGGGTGAGTTGGGAGATGAGATATGAGTGAGCTGGGAGATGAGATATGGGTGAGCTGGGAGATGAGATATGAGTGAGCTGGGAGATGTGATATGGGTGAGCTGGGAGATGAGATTTGGGTGAGCTGGGAGATGAGATATGGGTGAGCTGAGAGATGAGATATGGGTGAGCTGGGAGATGAGATATGAGTGAGCTGGGAGATGAGATATGGGTGAGCTGGGAGATGAGATTTGGGTGAACTGGGAGATGAGATATGGGTGAGCTGGGAGATGAGATATGTGTGAGTTGGGAGATGAGATATGGGAGATGAGATATGGGTGAGCTGCTAGAGGAGGTGTGGGTGACCTGGGAGATGAGATATGAGTGAGCTCGGAGATGAGATATGGGTGAGCTAGGAGATGAGATGTGGGTGAGCTGGGAGATGAGATATGGGTGAGCTAGGAGATGAGATGTGAGTGAGCTGGGAGATGAGTTATGGGTGAGCTGTGAGATGAGATATGGGTGAGCTGGGAGATGAGAAATGGGAGATGATATATGGGTGAGCTGGGAGATGAGATGTGGGTGAGTTGGGAGATAAGATGCGGGTGAGCTGGGAGATGAGATATGGGTGAGCTGGGAGATGAGATGTGTGTTAGCTGGGAGATGAGATATGTGGGAGATGAGATATGGGTGAGCTGGAAGATAAGATATGGGTAAGCTGGGAGATGAGATGTGGGTGAGCTGGGAGATGAGATATGAGTGAGCTGGGAGATGAGATATGAGTGAGCTGGGAGATGAGATGTGGGTGAGCTGGGAGATGAGATATGGGTGAGCTGGGAGATGAGATGTGGGTCAGCTGGGAGATGAGATGTGGGTCAGCTGGGAGATGAGATGTGAGTGAGCTGGGAGAAGAGATATGGGTGAGCTGGGAGATGTGATATGGGTGAGCTGGGAGAAGAGATGAGTGAGCTGGGAGATGAGATATGAGTGAGCTGGGAGATGAGATATGAGTGAGCTGGGAGATGAGATATGGGTGAGCTGGGAGATGAGATATGGGTGAGCTGGGAGATGAGATATGGTTGAGCTGGGAGATGGCATATGAGTGAGCTGGGAGACGAGATGTGGGTGAGCTGGGAGATGAGATGTGGGTGAGCTGGGAGATGAGATATGGGTGAGCTGGGAGATGGGGTGTGGGTGAGCTGGGAGATGAGATATGGGTGAGCTGTGAGATGAGATATGGGTGAGCTGGACGATGAGATGTGGGTGAGCTGGGAGATGAGATATGGGTGAGCTAGGAGATGAGATGTGAGTGAGCTGGGAGATGAGTTATGGGTGAGCTGTGAGATGATATATGGGTGAGCTGGGAGATGAGATATGGGAGATGATATATGGGTGAGCTGGGAGATGAGATGTGGGTGAGCTGGGAGATGAGATATGAGTGAGCTCGGAGATGAGATATGGGTGAGCTAGGAGATGAGATGCGGGTGAGCTGGGAGATGAGATATGGGTGAGCTAGGAGATGAGATATGAGTGAGCTCGGAGATGAGATATGGGTGAGCTAGGAGATGAGATGTGGGTGAGCTGGGAGATGAGATATGGGTGATGAGATATAGATGAGATGGGAGATGAGATATGGGTGAGCTGGGAGATGAGATATGGGTGAGCTGGGATAAGAGATATGAGTGAGCTGGGAAATGAGATATGAGGGAGCTGGGAGATGAGATATGGGTGAGCTGGGAGATGAGATGTGGGTGAGCTGGGAGATGAGATATGGGTGAGCTGGGAGATGAGATGTGGGTGAGCTGGGAGATGAGATATGGGTGAGCTGGGAGATGAGATATGAGTGAGCTGGGAGATGAGATATGTGTGAGCTGGGAGATGAGATGTGGGTGAGCTGGGAGATGAGATATGGGTGAGTTGGGAGATGAGATATGGGTGAGCTGGAAGATGAGATATGGGTGAGCTGGGAGATGAGATGTGGGTGAGCTGGGAGATGAGATATGTGGGAGATGAGATGTGGGTGAGCTGGGAGATGAGATGTGGGTTAGCTGGGAGATGAGATATGGGTGAGCTGGGAGATGAGATATGAGTGAGCTGGGAGATGAGATATGTGGGAGATGAGATATGGGTGAGTTGGGAGATGAGATATGGGTGAGCTGGAAGATGAGATATGGGTGAGCTGGGAGATGAGATGTGGGTGAGCTGGGAGATGAGATATGTGGGAGATGAGATGTGGGTGAGCTGGGAGATGAGATGTGGGTTAGCTGGGAGATGAGATATGGGTGAGCTGGGAGATGTGATATGGGTGAGCTGGGATAAGAGATATGAGTGAGCTGGGAAATGAGATATGAGGGAGCTGGGAGATGAGATATGGGTGAGCTGGGAGATGAGATGTGGGTGAGCTGGGAGATGAGATATGGGTGAGCTGGGAGATGAGATGTGGGTGAGCTGGGAGATGAGATATGGGTGAGCTGGGAGATGAGATATGAGTGAGCTGGGAGATGAGATATGTGTGAGCTGGGAGATGAGATGTGGGTGAGCTGGGAGATGAGATATGGGTGAGTTGGGAGATGAGATATGGGTGAGCTGGAAGATGAGATATGGGTGAGCTGGGAGATGAGATGTGGGTGAGCTGGGAGATGAGATATGTGGGAGATGAGATGTGGGTGAGCTGGGAGATAGATGTGGGTTAGCTGGGAGATGAGATATGGGTGAGCTGGGAGATGAGATATGAGTGAGCTGGGAGATGAGATATGTGTGAGCTGGGAGATGAGATGTGGGTGAGCTGCGAGATGAGATATGGGTGAGTTGGGAGATGAGATATAGGTGAGCTGGAAGATGAGATATGGGTGAGCTGGGAGATGAGATGTGGGTGAGCTGGGAGATGAGATATGGGTGAGCTGGGAGATCAGATGTGGGTGAGCTGGGAAATGAGATATGGGTGAACTGGGAGATGAGAAATGTGGGAGATGAGATATGGGTGAGCTGGAAGATGAGATATGGGTGAGCTGGGAGAAGAGATATGGGTGAGCTGAGAGATGAGATATAGGTGAGCTGGGAGATGAGATGTGGGTGAGCTGGGAGATGAGATGTGGGTGAGCTGGGAGATGAGATATGGTTGAGCTGGGAGATGAGATATGAGTGACCTGGGAGATGAGATGTGGGTGAGCTGAGAGATGAGATATGGGTGAGCTGGGAGATGAGATATGGGTGAGCTGGGAGATGAGATGTGGGTGAGCTGGGAGATGAGATATGGGTGAGCTGGGAGATGAGATATGGGTGAGTTGGGAGATGAGATATGGGAGATGAGATATGGGTGAGTTGGGAGATGAGATATGAGTGAGCTGGGAGATGAGATATGGGTGAGCTGGGAGATGAGATATGAGTGAGCTGGGAGATGAGATATGGGTGAGCTGGGAGATGAGATTTGGGTGAGCTGGGAGATGAGATATGGGTGAGCTGAGAGATGAGATATGGGTGAGCTGGGAAATGAGATATGAGTGAGCTGGGAGATGAGATATGGGTGAGCTGGGAGATGAGATTTGGGTGAGCTGGGAGATGATATATGGGTGAGCTGGGAGATGAGATATGTGTGAGTTGGGAGATGAGATATGGGAGATGAGATATGGTTGAGCTGGGAGAGGAGATGTGGGTGACCTGGGAGATGAGATATGAGTGAGCTCGGAGATGAGATATGGGTGAGGTAGGAGATGAGATGTGGGTGAGCTGGGAGATGAGATATGGATGAGCTAGGAGATGAGATGTGAGTGAGCTGGGAGATGAGTTATGGGTGAGCGGTGAGATGAGATATGGGTGAGCTGGGAGATGAGAAATGGGAGATGATATATGGGTGAGCTGGGAGATGAGATGTGGGTGAGTTGGGAGATAAGATGCGGGTGAGCTGGGAGATGTGATATGGGTGAGCTGGGAGATGAGATGTGTGTTAGCTGGGAGATGAGATATGTGGGAGATGAGATATGGGTGAGCTGGAAGATAAGATATGGGTGAGCTGGGAGATGAGATGTGGGTGAGCTGGGAGATGAGATATGAGTGAGCTGGGAGATGAGATATGAGTGAGCTGGGAGATGAGATGTGGGTGAGCTGGGAGATGAGATATGGGTGAGCTGGGAGATGAGATGTGGGTCAGCTGGGAGATGAGATGTGGGTCAGCTGGGAGATGAGATGTGAGTGAGCTGGGAGAAGAGATATGGGTGAGCTGGGAGATGTGATATGGGTGAGATGGGAGAAGAGATGAGTGAGCTGGGAGATGAGATATGAGTGAGCTGGGAGATGAGATATGAGTGAGCTGGGAGATGAGATATGGGTGAGCTGGGAGATGAGATATGGGTGAGCTGGGAGTTGAGATATGGTTGAGCTGGGAGATGGCATATGAGTGAGCTGGGAGACGAGATGTGGGTGAGCTGGGAGATGAGATGTGGGTGAGCTGGGAGATGAGATATGGGTGAGCTGGGAGATGGGGTGTGGGTGAGCTGGGAGATGAGATATGGGTGAGCTGTGAAATGAGATATGGGTGAGCTGGACGATGAGATGTGGGTGAGCTGGGAGATGAGATATGGGTGAGCAAGGAGATGAGATGTGAGTGAGCTGGGAGATGAGTTATGGGTGAGCTGTGAGATGATATATGGGTGAGCTGGGAGATGAGATATGGGAGATGATATATGGGTGAGCTGGGAGATGAGATGTGGGTGAGCTGGGAGATAAGATATGGGTGAGCTGGGAGATGAGATATGGGTGAGCTGGGAGAAGAGATATGAGTGAGCTGGGAGATGAGATATGAGTGAGCTGGGAGATGAGATATGGGTGAGCTGGGAGATGAGATGTGGGTGAGCTGGGAGATGTGATATTTGGGAGATGAGATGTGAGTGAGCTGGGAGATGAGATGTGGGTGAGCTGGGAGATGAGATATGGGTGAGCTGGGAGATGAGATATGGGTGAGCTTGGAGATGAGATATGAGTGAGCTGGGAGATGAGATGTGGGTGAGCTGGAAGATGAGATATGGGTGAGCTGGGAAATGAGACATGGGTGAGCTGGGAGATGAGATGTGGGTGAGCTGGTAGATGAGATGCGGGTCAGCTGGGAGATGAGATATGGGTGAGCTGGGAGATGACATATGGGTGAGCTGGGAGATGAGATGTGGGTGAGCTGGGAGATGAGATGTGGGTGAGCTGGGAGATGAGATATGGGTGAGCTGGGAGATGAGATGTGGGTGAGCTGGGAGATGAGATATGGGTGAGCTGGGAGATGAGATATGGGTGAGTTGGGAGATGAGATATGGGAAATGAGATATGGGTGAGCTGGGAGATGAGATATAAGTGAGCTGGGAGATGAGATATGGGTGAGCTGGGAGATGAGGTATGGGTGAGCTGGGAGATGAGATATGAGTGAGCTGGGAGAAGAGATATGGTTGAGCTGGGAGATGAGATGTGGGTGAGCTGGGAGATGAGATGTGGGTGAGCTGGGAGATGAGATATGAGTGAGCTCGGAGATGAGATATGGGTGAGCTAGGAGAGGAGATGTGGGTGAGCTGGGAGATGAGATATGGGTGAGCTAGGAGATGAGATATAGGTGAGATGGGAGATGAGGTATGGGTGAGCTAGGAGATGAGATGTGGGTGAGCTGGGAGATGAGATATGGGTGATGAGATGTGGGTGAGCTGGGAGATGAGATGTGGGTGAGCTGGGAGATGTGATATGGGTGAGCTGGGATAAGAGATATGAGTGAGCTGGGAAATGAGATATGAGGGAGCTGGGAGATGAGATATGGGTGAGCTGGGAGATGAGATGTGGGTGAGCTGGGAGATGAGATATGGGTGAGCTGGGAGATGAGATGTGGGTGAGCTGGGAGATGAGATATGGGTGAGCTGGGAGATGAGATATGAGTGAGCTGGGAGATGAGATATGTGTGAGCTGGGAGATGAGATGTGGGTGAGCTGGGATATGAGATATGGGTGAGTTGGGAGATGAGATATGGATGAGATGGAAGATGAGATATGGGTGAGCTGGGAGATGAGATGTGGGTGAGCTGGGAGATGAGATATGTGGGAGATGAGATGTGGGTGAGCTGGGAGATGAGATGTGGGTGAGCTGGGAGATGAGATATGGGTGAGCTGGGAGATGAGATATGAGTGAGCTGGGAGATGAGATATGTGTGAGCTGGGAGATGAGATGTGGGTGAGCTGGGAGATGAGATATGGGTGAGTTGGGAGATGAGATATGGGTGAGCTGGGAGATGAGATATGGGTGAGCTGGGAGATGAGATGTGGGTGAGCTGGGAGATGAGATATGGGTGAACTGTGAGATGAGATATGTGGGAGATGAGATATGGGTGAGCTGGAAGATGAGATATGGGTGAGCTGGGAGAAGAGATATGGGTGAGCTGAGAGATGAGATATAGGTGAGCTGGGAGATGATATGTGGGTGAGCTGGGAGATGAGATATGGGTGAGCTGGGAGATGAGATATGGTTGAGCTGGGAGATGAGATATGAGTGACCTGGGAGATGAGATGTGGGTGAGCTGGGAGATGAGATGTGGGTGAGCTGGGAGATGAGATATGTGTGAGCTGGGAGATGAGGTGTGGGTGAGCTGGGAGATGAGATATGGGTGAGCTGTGAGATGAGATATGGGTGAGCTGGGCGATGAGATGTGAGTGAGCTGAGAGATGAGATATGGGTGAGCTGAGAGATGAGATATGGGTGAGCTGGGAGATGAGATATGGGTGAGCTGGGAGATGAGATGTGGGTGAGCTGGGAGATGAGATATGGGTGAGCTGGGAGATGAGATATGGGTGAGTTGGGAGATGAGATATGGGAGATGAGATATGGGTGAGCTGGGAGATGAGATATGAGTGAGCTGGGAGATGAGATATGGGTGAGCTGGGAGATGAGATTTGGGTGAGCTGGGAGATGAGATATGAGTGAGCTGGGAGATGAGATATGTGTGAGTTGGGAGATGAGATATGGGAGATGAGATATGGGTGAGCTGGGAGAGGAGATGTGGGTGACCTGGGAGATGAGATATGAGTGAGCTCGGAGATGAGATATGGGTGAGCTAGGAGATGAGATGTGGGTGAGCTGGGAGATGAGATATGGGTGAGCTAGGAGATGAGATGTGAGTGAGCTGGGATATGAGTTATGGGTGAGCTGTGAGATGAGATATGGGTGAGCTGGGAGATGAGAAATGGGAGATGATATATGGGTGAGCTGGGAGATGAGATGTGGGTGAGCTGGGAGATAAGATGCGGGTGAGCTGGGAGATGAGATATGGGTGAGCTGGGAGATGAGATGTGTGTTAGCTGGGAGATGAGATATGTGGGAGATGAGATATGGGTGAGCTGGAAGATAAGATATGGGTGAGCTGGGAGATGAGATGTGGGTGAGCTGGGAGATGAGATATGAGTGAGCTGGGAGATGAGATATGAGTGAGCTGGGAGATGAGATGTGGGTGAGCTGGGAGATGAGATATGGGTGAGCTGGGAGATGAGATGTGAGTGAGCTGGGAGAAGAGATATGGGTGAGCTGGGAGATGTGATATGGGTGAGCTGGGAGAAGAGATATGAGTGAGCTGGGAGATGAGATATGAGTGAGCTGGGAGATGAGATATGGGTGAGCTGGGAGATGAGATGTGGGTGAGCTGGGAGATGAGATATGTGGGTGAGCTGGGAGATGAGATATGGGTGAGCTTGGAGATGAGATATGAGTGAGCTGGGAGATGAGATGTGGGTGAGCTGGGAGATGAGATATGTGGGAGATGAGATATGGGTGAGCTGGAAGATAAGATATGGGTGAGCTGGGAGATGAGATATGGGTGAGCTGGGAGATGAGATATGGGTGAGCAGGGAGATGAGATATGTGGGAGATGAGATGTGGGTGAGCTGGGAGAAGAGATATGGGTGAGCTGGGAGATGAGATATGAGTGAGCTCGGAGATGAGATATGTGTGAGCTGGGAGATGAGATGTGGGTGAGCTGGGAGATGAGATATGGGTGAGTTGGGAGATGAGATATGGGTGAGCTGGGAGATGAGATATGGGTGAGCTGGGAGATGAGATGTGGGTGAACTGGGAGATGAGATATGGGTGAGCTGGGAGATGAGATGTGGGTGAGCTGGGAGATGAGATATGGGTGAGCTAGGAGATGAGATGTGAGTGAGCTGGGATATGAGTTATGGGTGAGCTGTGAGATGAGATATGGGTGAGCTGGGAGATGAGAAATGGGAGATGATATATGGGTGAGCTGGGAGATTAGATGTGGGTGAGCTGGGAGATAAGATGCGGGTGAGCTGGGAGATGAGATATGGGTGAGCTGGGAGATGAGATGTGTGTTAGCTGGGAGATGAGATATGAGTGAGCTGGGAGATGAGATGTGGGTGAGCTGGGAGATGAGATATGGGTGAGCTGGGAGATGAGATGTGAGTGAGCTGGGAGAAGAGATATGGGTGAGCTGGGAGATGTGATATGGGTGAGCTGGGAGAAGAGATATGAGTGAGCTGGGAGATGAGATATGAGTGAGCTGGGAGATGAGATATGGGTGAGCTGGGAGATGAGATGTGGGTGGGCTGGGAGATGAGATATGTGGGTGAGCTGGGAGATGAGATATGGGTGAGCTTGGAGATGAGATATGAGTGAGCTGGGAGATGAGATGTGGGTGAGCTGGGAGATGAGATATGTGGGAGATGAGATATGGGTGAGCTGGAAGATAAGATATGGGTGAGCTGGGAGATGAGATATGGGTGAGCTGGGAGATGAGATATGGGTGAGCAGGGAGATGAGATATGTGGGAGATGAGATGTGGGTGAGCTGGGAGAAGAGATATGGGTGAGCTGGGAGATGAGATATGAGTGAGCTCGGAGATGAGATATGTGTGAGCTGGGAGATGAGATGTGGGTGAGCTGGGAAATGAGATATGGGTGAGTTGGGAGATGAGATATGGGTGAGCTGGGAGATGAGATATGGGTGAGCTGGGAGATGAGATGTGGGTGAGCTGGGAGATGAGATATGGGTGAGCTGGGAGATGAGATGTGGGTGAGCTGGGAGATGAGATATGGGAGAAATGGGAGATGAGATATATGGGAGATGAGATATGGGTGAGCTGGGAGATGAGATATGGGTGAGCTGGGAGAAGAGATATGGGTTTGCTGAGAGATGAGATATGGGTGAGCTGGGAGATGAGATGTGGGTGAGCGGGAGATGAGATATGTGGGAGATGAGATGTGGGTGAGCTGGGAGATGAGATGTGGGTGAGCTGGGAGATGAGATATGGGTGAGCTGGGAGATGAGATATGGTTGAGCTGGGAGATGAGATGTGAGTGACCTGGGAGATGAGATGTGGGTGAGCTGGGAGATGAGATGTGGGTGAGCTGGGAGATGAGATATGGGTGAGCTGGGAGAAGAGATATGCTTGAGCTGGGAGATGAGATGTGAGTGACCTGGGAGATGAGATGTGGGTGAGCTGGGAGATGAGATGTGGGTGAGCTGGGAGATGAGATATGGGTGAGCTGGGAGAAGAGATATGAGTGAGCTGGGAGATGAGATATGAGTGAGCTGGGAGATGAGATATGGGTGAGCTGGGAGATGAGATATGGTTGAGCTGGGAGATGAGATGTGAGTGACCTGGGAGATGAGATGTGGGTGAGCTGGGAGATGAGATATGAGTGAGCTGGGAGATGAGATATGGGTGAGCTGGGAGATGAGATGTGGGTGAGCTGGGAGATGAGATATGTGGGAGATGAGATGTGGGTGAGCTGGGAGATGAGATGTGGGTGAGCTGGAAGATGAGATATGGGTGAGCTGGGAGATGAGATATGAGTGAGCTGGGAGATGAGATGTGGGTGAGCTGGGAGATAGGATATGGGTGAGCTGGGAGATGAGATATGAGTGAGCTGGGAGATGAGATGTGGGTGAGCTGGGAGATGAGATATGTGGGAGATGAGATATGGGTGAGCTGGAAGATAAGATATGGGTGAGCTGGGAGATGAGATATGGGTGAGCTGGGAGATGAGATATGGGTGAGCAGGGAGATGAGATATGTGGGAGATGAGATGTGGGTGCGCTGGGAGAAGAGATATGGGTGAGCTGGGAGATGAGATATGAGTGAGGTCGGAGATGAGATATGTGTGAGCTGGGAGATGAGATGTGGGTGAGCTGGGAGATGAGATATGGGTGAGTTGGGAGATGAGATATGGGTGAGCTGGAAGATAAGATATGGGTGAGCTGGGAGATGAGATGTGGGTGAGCTGGGAGATGAGATATGGGTGAGCTGGGAGATGAGATGTGGGTGAGCTGGGAGATGAGATATGGGTGAACTGGGAGATGAGATATGTGGGAGATGAGATATGGGTGAGCTGGGAGATGAGATATGGGTGAGCTGGGAGAAGAGATATGGGTGAGCTGAGAGATGAGATATGGGTGAGCTGGGAGATGAGATGTGGGTGAGCGGGAGATGAGATATGTGGCAGATGAGATGTGGGTGAGCTTCGAGATGAGATGTGGGTGAGCTGGGAGATGAGATATGGGTGAGCTGGGAGATGAGATATGGTTGAGCTGGGAGATGAGATGTGAGTGACCTGGGAGATGAGATCTGGGTGAGCTGGGAGATGAGATGTGGGTGAGCTGGGAGATGAGATATGGGTGAGCTGGGAGATGAGGTGTGGGTGAGCTGGGAGATGAGATATGGGTGAGCTGTGAGATGAGATATGGGTGAGCTGGGCGATGAGATGTGGGTGAGCTGGGAGATGAGATATGGGTGAGCTGAGAGATGAGATATGGGTGAGCTGGGAGATGAGATATGGGTGAGCTGGGAGATGAGATGTGGGTGAGCTGGGAGATGAGATATGGGTGAGCTGGGAGATGAGATATGGGTGAGTTGGGAGATGAGATATGGGAGATGAGATATGGGTGAGCTGGGAGATAAGATATGGGTGAGCTGGGAGATGAGATTTGGGTGAGCTGGGAGATGAGATATGGGTGAGCTGGGAGATGAGATATGTGTGAGTTGGGAGATGAGATATGGGAGATGAGATATGGGTGAGCTGGGAGAGGAGATGTGGGTGACCTGGGAGATGAGATATGAGTGAGCTCGGAGATGAGATATGGGTGAGCTAGGAGATGAGATGTGGGTGAGCTGGGAGATGAGATATGGGTGAGCTAGGAGATGAGATGTGAGTGAGCTGTGAGATGAGTTATGGGTGAGCTGTGAGATGAGATATGGGTGAGCTGGGAGATGAGAAATGGGAGATGATATATGGGTGAGCTGGAAGATGAGATGTGGGTGAGCTGGGAGATAAGATGCGGGTGAGCTGGGAGATGAGATATGGGTGAGCTGGGAGATGAGATGTGTGTTAGCTGGGAGATGAGATATGTGGGAGATGAGATATGGGTGAGCTGGGAGATGAGATATGGGTGAGCTGGGAGATGAGATATGTGTGAGTTGGGAGATGAGATATGGGAGATGAGATATGGGTGAGCTGGGAGAGGAGATGTGGGTGACCTGGGAGATGAGATATGAGTGAGCTCGGAGATGAGATATGGGTGAGCTAGGAGATGAGATGTGGGGGAGCTGGGAGATGAGATATGGGTGAGCTAGGAGATGGAATGTGAGTGAGCTGGGAGATGAGTTATGGGTGAGCTGTGAGATGAGATATGGGTGAGCTGGGAGATGAGAAATGGGAGATGATATATGGGTGAGCTGGGAGATGAGATGTGGGTGAGCTGGGAGATAAGATGCGGGTGAGCTGGGAGATGAGATATGGGTGAGCTGGGAGATGAGATGTGTGTTAGCTGGGAGATGAGATATGTGGGAGATGAGATATGGGTGAGCTGGAAGATAAGATATGGGTGAGCTGGGAGATGAGATGTGGGTGAGCTGGGAGATGAGATATGAGTGAGCTGGGAGATGAGATATGAGTGAGCTGGGAGATGAGATGTGGGTGAGCTGGGAGATGAGATATGGGTGAGCTGGGAGATGAGATGTGGGTCAGCTTCGAGATGAGATATGAGTGAGCTGGGAGATGAGATGTGATTGAGCTGGGAGAAGAGATATGGGTGAGCTGGGAGATGTGATATGGGTGAGCTGGGAGAAGAGATGAGTGAGCTAGGAGATGAGATATGGGTGAGCTGGGAGATGAGATTTGGGTGAGCTGGGAGATGAGATATGGGTGAGCTGGGAGATGAGATATGTGTGAGTTGGGAGATGAGATATGGTAGATGAGATATGGGTGAGCTGGGAGAGGAGATGTGGGTGACCTGGGAGATGAGATATGAGTGAGCTCGGAGATGAGATATGGGTGAGCTAGGAGATGAGATGTGGGTGAGCTCGGAGATGAGATATGGGTGAGCTAGGAGATGAGATGTGAGTGAGCTGGGAGATGAGTTATGGGTGAGCTGCGAGATGAGATATGGGTGAGCTGGGAGATGAGAAATGGGAGATGATATATGGGTGAGCTGGGAGATGAGATGTGGGTGAGCTGGGAGATAAGATGCGGGTGAGCTGGGAGATGAGATATGGGTGAGCTGGGAGATGAGATGTGTGTTAGCAGGGAGATGAGATATGTGGGAGATGATATATGGGTGAGCTGGCAGATGAGATGTGGGTGAGCTGGGAGATGAGATATGAGTGAGCTGGGAGATGAGATATGAGTGAGCTGGGAGATGAGATGTGGGTGAGCTGGGAGGTGAGATATGGGTGAGCTGGGAGATGAGATGTGGGTCAGCTGGGAGATGAGATATGAGTGAGCTGGGAGATGAGATGTGAGTGAGCTGGGAGAAGAGATATGGGTGAGCTGGGAGATGTGATATGGGTGAGCTGGGAGAAGAGATGAGTGAGCTGGGAGATGAGATATGAGTGAGCTGGGAGATGAGATATGAGTGAGCTGGGAGATGAGATATGGGTGAGCTGGGAGATGAGATATGGGTGAGCTGGGAGATGAGATATGGTTGAGCTGGGAGATGAGATATGAGTGAGCTGGGAGACGATATGTGGGTGAGCTGGGAGATGATATGTGGGTGAGCTGGGAGATGAGATATGGGTGAGCTGGGAGATGGGGTGTGGATGAGCTGGGAGATGAGATATGAGTGAGCTGGACGATGAGATGTGGGTGAGCTGGGAGATGAGATATCGGTGAGCTGGGAGATGAGATATGGGTGAGCTGGGAGATGAGATATGGGTGAGCTGGGAGATGAGATGTGGGTGAGCTGGGAGATGAGATATGGGTGGTTTGGGAGATGAGATATGGGAGATGAGATATGGGTGAGCTGGGAGATGAGATATGAGTGAGCTGGGAGAAGAGATATGGGTGAGCTGGGAGATGAGATTTGGGTGAGCTGGGAGATGAGATATGGGTGAGCTGGGAGATGAGATATGGGTGAGTTGGGAGATGAGATATGGGAGATGAGATATGGGTGAGCTGGGAGAGGAGATGTGGGTGACCTGGGAGATGAGATATGAGTGAGCTGGGAGATGAGATATGGGTGAGCTAGGAGATGAGATGTGGGTGAGCTGGGAGATGAGATATGGGTGAGCTAGGAGAAGAGATGAGTGAGCTGGGAGATGAGATATGAGTGAGCTGGGAGATGAGATATGAGTGAGCTGGGAGATGAGATATGGGTGAGCTGGGAGATGAGATATGGGTGAGCTGGGAGATGAGATATGGTTGAGCTGGGAGATGAGATATGAGTGAGCTGGGAGATGAGATATGGGAGATGAGATATGGGTGAGCTGGGAGAGGAGATGTGGGTGAGCTGGGA
Organism: Ambystoma mexicanum; assembly: GCF_040938575.1. Taxonomy (NCBI): domain Eukaryota; kingdom Metazoa; phylum Chordata; class Amphibia; order Caudata; family Ambystomatidae; genus Ambystoma; species Ambystoma mexicanum. The sequence goes on along the minus strand of NC_090937.1, from coordinate 1,662,158,820 downwards.
GATGAGATATGGTTGAGCTGGGAGATGAGATATGAGTGAGCTGGGAGACGAGATGTGGGTGAGCTGGGAGATGATATGTGGGTGAGCTGGGAGATGAGATATGGGTGAGCTGGGAGATGAGATATGAGTGAGCTGGGAGATGAGATATGGGTGAGCTGGGAGATGAGATATGGGTGAGCTGGGAGATGAGATATGGTTGAGCTGGGAGATGAGATATGAGTGAGCTGGGAGACGAGATGTGGGTGAGCTGGGAGATGATATGTGGGTGAGCTGGGAGATGAGATATGGGTGAGCTGGGAGATGGGGTGTGGGTGAGCTGGGAGATGAGATATGTGGGAGATGAGATGTGGGTGAGCTGGGAGATGAGATGTGGGTGAGCTGGGAGATGAGATATGGGTGAGCTGGGAGATGAGATATGGGTGAGCTGGGAGATGAGATATGGGTGAGCTGGGAGATGAGATGTGGGTGAGCTGGGAGATGAGATATGGGTGACCTGGGAGATGAGATATGGGTGGTTTGGGAGATGAGATATGGGAGATGAGATATGGGTGAGCTGGGAGATGAGATATGAGTGAGCTGGGAGAAGAGATATGGGTGAGCTGGGAGATGAGATTTGGGTGAGCTGGGAGATGAGATATGGGTGAGCTGGGAGATGAGATATGGGTGAGTTGGGAGATGAGATATGGGAGATGAGATATGGGTGAGCTGGGAGAGGAGATGTGGGTGACCTGGGAGATGAGATATGAGTGAGCTGGGAGATGAGATATGGGTGAGCTAGGAGATGAGATGTGGGTGAGCTGGGAGATGAGATATGGGTGAGCTAGGAGATGAGATGTGAGTGAGCTGGGAGATGAGTTATGGGTGAGCTGTGAGATGATATATGGGTGAGCTGGGAGATGAGATATGGGAGATGATATATGGGTGAGCTGGGAGATGAGATGTGGGTGAGCTGGGAGATAAGACACGGGTGAGCTGGGAGATGAGATATGGGTGAGCTGGGAGATGAGATATGGGTGAGCTGGGAGATGAGATATGTGGGAGATGAGATGTGGGTGAGCTTGGAGATGAGATGTGGGTGAGCTGGGAGATGAGATATGGGTGAGCTGGGAGATGAGATATGGGTGAGCTGGGAGAAGAGATATGAGTGAGCTGGGAGATGAGATATGAGTGAGCTGGGAGATGAGATATGGGTGAGCTGGGAGTTGAGATGTGGGTGAGCTGGGAGATGTGATATGTGGGAGATGAGATGTGGGTGAGCTGGGAGATGAGATGTGGGTGAGCTGGGAGATGAGATATGGGTGAGCTGAGAGATGAGATATGGGTGAGCTTGGGGATGAGATATGAGTGAGCTGGGAGATGAGATGTGGGTGAGCTGGAAGATGAGACATGGGTGAGCTGGGAAATGAGACATGGGTGAGCTGGGAGATGAGATGTGGGTCAGCTGGGAGATGAGATGTGGTTGAGCTTGGATATGAGATGTGGGTGAGATGGGAGATGAGATGTGGGTGAGCTGGGAGATGAGAAGATGAGATATGGGTGAGCTGGGAGATGAGATATGGGTGAGCTGGGAGATGAGATATGTGGGAGATGAGATGTGGGTGAGCTTGGAGATGAGATATGGGTGAGCTGGGAGATGAGATATGGGTGAGTTGGGAGATGAGATATGGGAAATGAGATATGGGTGAGCTGGGAGATGAGGTATGGGTGAGCTGAGAGATGAGATATGAGTGCGCTGGGAGAAGAGATATGGTTGAGCTGGGATATGAGATGTGGGTGAGCTGGGAGATGAGATGTGGGTGAGCTGGGAGATGAGATATGGGAGAGCTAGGAGATGAGATGTGGGTGAGCTGGGAGATGAGATATGGGTGACTAGATATGGGTGAGCTGGGAGATTAGATGTGGGTGAGCTGGGAGAAGAGATATGGGTGAGCTAGGAGATGAGATATGGGTGAGCTAGGAGATGAGATGTGGGTGAGCTGGGAGATGAGATATGGGAGAGCTAGGAGATGAGATGTGGGTGAGCTGGGAGATGAGATATGGGTGACTAGATATGGGTGAGCTGGGAGATTAGATGTGGGTGAGCTGGGAGAAGAGATATGGGTGAGGTGGGAGATGAGATATGGGTGAGCTGGGAGATGAGATGTGAGTGAGCTGGGATATGAGATGTGGGTGAGCTGGGAGATGAGATATGGGTGAGCTGGGAGATGAGATATGGGTGAGCTGGGAGATGAGATGTGGGTGAGCTGGGAGATGAGATGTGAGTGAGCTGGGAGATGAGATATGGGTGAGCTGGGAGATGAGATATGGGTGAATAGATATGGGTGAGCTGGGAGATGAGATGTGGGTGAGCTGGGAGAATAGATATGGGTGAGGTGGGAGATGAGATATGGGTGAGCTGGGAGATGAGATGTGAGTGAGCTGGGAGATGAGATATGGGTGAGCTGGGAGATGAGATGTGAGTGAGCTGGGAGATGAGATATGGGTGAGCTGGGAGATGACATATGGGTGAGCTGGTAGAAGAGATATGGGTGAGCTGAGAGATGAGATATGGGTGAGCTGGGAGATGAGATGTGGGTGAGCTGGGAGATGAAATATGGGTGAGCTGGGAGATGAGATGTGGGTGAGCTGGGAGATGAGATGTGAGTGAGCTTGGAGATGAGATATGGGTGAGCTGGGAGATGAGATATGGGTGACTAGATATGGGTGAGCTGGGAGATGAGATGTGGGTGAGCTGGGAGATGACATATGGGTGAGCTGGTAGAAGAGATATGGGTGAGCTGAGAGATGAGATATGGGTGAGCTGGGAGATGAGATGTGGGTGAGCTGGGAGATGAAATATTGGTGAGCTGGGAGATGAGATGTGGGTGAGCTCGGAGATGAGATGTGAGTGAGCTGGGAGATGAGATACGGGTGAGCTGGGAGATGAGATATGGGTGACCAGATATGGGTGAGCTGGGAGATGAGATGTGGGTGAGCTGGGAGAAGAGATATGGGTGAGCTGGGAGATGAGATGTGGGTGAGCTGAGAGAAGAGATATGGGTGATGTGGGAGATGAGATATGGGTGAGCTGGGAGATGAGATATGGGTGAGCTGGGAGATGAGATGTGGGTGAGCTGGGAGATGAGATATGGGTGAGCTGGGAGATGAGATATGGGTGAGTTGGGAGATGAGATGTGTGTGAGCTGGGAGATGAGATATGGGTGAGTGGGAGATGAGATATAGAAGATGAGATATGGGTGAGCTGGGAGATGAGATATGAATGAGCTGGGAGATGAGATGTGGGTGAGCTGGGAGATGAGATATGGGTGAGCTGGGAGATGAGATGTGGTTGAGCTGGAAGAAGAGATATGGGTGAGTTGGGAGATGACATATGGGTGAGTTGGGAGATGAGATATGGATGAGTTGGGAGATGAGATGTGGGTGAGCTGGGAGATGAGATATGGGTGAGCTGGGAGATGCGATATGGGAGATGAGATATGGGTGAGCAGGGAGATGAGATGTGGGTGAGCTGGGAGATGAGATATGGGTGAGCAGGGAGATGAGATATGGGTGAGCTGGGAGATGAGATATGAGTGAGCTGGGAGATGAGATATGGGTGAGCTGGGAAATGAGATATGGGGGAGATGAGATATGGGTGAGGTGGGAGATGAGATGTGGGTGAGCTGGGAGATGAGTTATGGGTGAGCTGGGAGATGAGATATGGGTGAGCTGGGAGATGAGTAGTGGGTGAGCTGGGAGATTAGATATGGGTGAGTTGGGAGATGAGATGTGGGTGAGCTGGGAGATGAGATATGTGGGAGATGAGATATGGGTGATCTGGGACATGTGATATGGGTGAGCTGGCAGATGAGATATGGGTGAGCTGGGAGATGAGATATGGGTGAGCGATGAGATATGGGTGAGCTGGGAGATGAGATGTGGGTGAGCTGGGAGAACAGATATGTGGGAGTTGAGATGTTGGTGAGCTGGGAGATGAGATGCGGGTCAGCAGGGAGATGAGATATGGGTCAGCTGGGAAATGAGATGTGGGTGAGCTGGGAGATGAGATATGGGTGAGCTGGGAGATGAGATATGGGTGAGCGATGAGATATGGGTGAGCTGGGAGATGAGATGTGGGTGAGCTGGGAGAACAGATATGTGGGAGATGAGATGTTGGTGAGCTGGGAGGTGAGATGTGGGGGAGCTGGGAGATGAGCTATGGGTGAGCTGGGAGAGGAGATATGAGTGAGCTGGGAGATGAGATGTGAGTGAGCTGGGAGATGAGATATGGGTGAGCTGGGAGATGGGATATGGGTGAGCTGGGAGATGAGATATGAGTGAGCTGTGAGATGAGATATGTGGGAGATGAGATGTGGGTGAGCTGGTAGATGAGATGTGTGGGAGATGAGATGTGGGTGAGCTGGGAGATGAGACATGGGTCAGCTGGGAGATGAGATATGGGTGAGCTGGGAGATGAGATGTGGGTGAGTAGGAGATGAGATATGAGTGAGCTGGGAGATGAGACATGGGTGAGCTGGGAGATGAGACATGGGTGAGCTGAGAGATGAGACATGGGTGAGCTGGGAGATGAGATGTGAGTGAGCTGGGAGATGAGATGCGGGTCAGCTGGGAGATGAGATATGGGTGAGCTGGGAGATGAGATGTGGGTGAGCTGGGAGATGAGATATGGGTGAGCGATAAGATATGGGTGAGCTGGGAGATGAGATGTGGGTGAGCTGGGAGAACAGATATGTGGGAGATGAGATGTTGGTGAGCTGGGAGGTGAGATGTGGGTGAGCTGGGAGATGAGCTATGGGTGAGCTGGGAGATGAGATATGAGTGAGCTGGGAGATGAGATGTGAGTGAGCTGGGAGATGAGATATGGGTGAGCTGGGAGATGAGATATGGGTGAGCTGGGAGATGAGATATGAGTGAGCTGTGAGATGAGATATGTGGGAGATGAGATATGGGTGAGCTGGGAGATGAGATATGGGTGAGCTGGGAGATGAGATGTGCGTGAGCTGGGAGATGAGATATGAATGAGCTGGGAGATGAGATATGGGTGAGCTTGGAGATGAGATGTTGGTGAGCTGGTAGATGAGATATGAGTGAGCTGGGAGATGAGATATGGGTGAGCTGCGAGATGAGATGTGTGGGAGATGAGATGTGGGTGAGCTGGGAGATGAGACATGTGTGAGATGGGAGATGAGATATGGGTGAGCTGGTAGATGAGATGTTAGCGAGCTTGGAGATGAGATATGAGTGAGCTGGGAGGTGAGATATGGGTGAGCTGGGAGATGAGACATGGGTGAGCTGGGAGATGAGATGTGGGTGAGCTGGGAGATGAGATGCGGGTCAGCTGGGAGATGAGATATGGGTGAGCTGGGAGATGAGATGTGGGTGAGCTGGGAGATGAGATATGGGTGAGCTGGGAGAAGAGATGTGGGTGAGCTGGGAGAACAGATATGTGGGAGATGAGATGTTGGTGAGCTGGGAGGTGAGATGTGGGTGAGCTGGGAGATGAGCTATGGGTGAGCTGGGAGATGAGATATGGGTGAGCTGGGAGATGAGACATGGGTGAGATGAGAGATGAGACGTGGGTGAGCTGGGAGATGAGATGTGAGTGAGCTGGGAGATGAGATGCGGGTCAGCTGGGAGATGAGATATGGGTGAGCTGGGAGATGAGATGTGGGTGAGCTGGGAGATGAGATATGGGTGAGCTGGGAGATGAGATATGGGTGAGCGATGAGATTTGGGTGAGCTGGGAGATGTGATGTGGTTGAGCTGGGAGAACATGTATGTGGGAGATGAGATGTTGGTGAGCTGGGAGGTGAGATGTGGGTGAGCTGGGAGATGAGCTATGGGTGAGCTGGGAGATGAGATATGGGTGAGCTGGGAGATGAGACATGGGTGAGCTGGGAGATGAGACATGGGTGAGCTGGGAGATGAGATGTGGGTGAGCTGGGAGATGAGTTGTGGGTCAGCTGGGAGGTGAGATATGGGTGAGCTGGGAGATGAGATGTGGGTGAGCTGGGAGATGAGATATGGGTGAGCTGGGAGATGAGATGTGGGTGAGCTGGGAGATGAGATGTGGGTCAGCGGGGGGATGAGATATGGGTGAGCTGGGAGATGAGATATGGGTGAGCTGGGAGATGAAATATGGGTGCGCTGGGAGATGAGATATGGGTGAGCTTGGAGATGAGATGTGGGTGAGCTGGGAGAACAGATATCTGGGAGAGGAGATGTGGGTGAGCTGGGAGATGAGATGTGGGTGAACTGGGAGATGAGTTATGGGTGAGCTGGGAAGAAAGAAAGAAAGAAAGAAAGAAAGAAAGAAAGAAAGAAAGAAAGAAAGAAAGAAAGAAAGAAAGAAAGAAAGAAAGAAAGAAAGAAAGAAAGAAAGAAAGAAAGAAAGAGGGAAGGAAGGAAGGAAGGAAGGAAGGAAGGAAGGAAGGAAGGAAGGAAGGAAGGAAGGAAGGAAGGAAGGAAGGAAAGAAGGACGGAAGGAAGGAAGGAAGGAAGGAAGGAAGGAAGGAAGGAAGGAAGGAAGGAAGGAAGGAAGGAAGGAAGGAAGGAAGGAAGGAAGGAAGGAAGGAAGGAGGTAGGCCTTCATGGTGTAAATGAGGCTTTGGGGACATCTCGCTCTCTTGCAGCGCCCCCCAGCCGTAGGCCGTGCGCAGAGCAGTGTAGGCTCGCACTACTGTAGCATTATGACGCTCCATGGGTGTTGATGTTGGGATAAGATCTCAATTAATCTGAGTTTAATTACTGTGCCCTGACCTCGTTCCCCAAAATAACACTAGGAGCTTAACAAGGACAGGCGTAGGAAGGTTGGGCAGGAAGAGTGGGACATGGAGTCCAGGGGGGAGGGTTGAGGAACCCAAGACAAGGGCCTAGCGGGGTGGAAGAGCTGCTGGCATCCCGGAGAGAAGAGGCCAGGGACAATGCTGGCATTCAGCGATTTAATCGACCTCTCTGGCTTTGTGGCAACCTTACTGTTTGCCCAACACTAATTAGAGGCCATCCAATCAGTTCTGCTCAGCAGGATCCACAGAAGGCCGGAGTGTTGACATGACATGTCCCTGAGCGCAAACAAGTGCCCCCTTGTGTGCCCAGGGGACAGTGCGCCCGCAGGCCGCGTCACTGGTATGGCTTGCGCCCTGCCACCTCACAGGGCAGCCATTGTGTCGGCCCCTGGACCGGGGGAGCAGAATCAAGGGTTTAATGGGCCTCTGGGGCGCTTTAAACAAACAGAGGGGGACCCCCGCTGCTGTGCGCGCGCGCAACACGACCCCCCACCCACCAGTCCAGACCCGCCCCACCCATAGAAAAGAGAGGGATTTAGGGGTATGGGGGGGGGGGCAAGGTGATTAGCTAATAGAGAACACCGAGTCCTCTGCATGTGAGACGGGCCACTATCAGCGATTATGGCCCAGTTAGGGGGGCCCACTGTAGACCTGTGGTCACTGGCTGAACGGCCAGATACGCCCTTGCAAGGCTTTGCCCCCGATCGCCAGGTCTGCCACTTATACCTATCGGTGCTCGATGAAGGAGCTGGTCGTGTCTCTCAGCGAGGGGACTTGGGGGCTTGAAATAGAAGTGGTGACGAAAGTCCATGACAATTAAAAGCAGGCCCAAAAAGTACTTTTAGTATCAAATCCGAATGCACCTATGCATGTGAGAATTAAGCCAGCAAGCAACGTCCACATTTCCTGCCCACTACTGCCTGGGCTTTTCAATATTTGGCTCTTCGGATGTTTTGGACTACAACTCCCATCGGCACCAGACTGCAAACTCGGCGGTGATTGGTGGTAGAGACAACCATCCTGACACGGCTGCAGGCTGCAGACCCCTGGTGGCTGCTACAGCCACATAAGATCCCCACACTTTATGAGAGACATCTCCCTGCAAGGAGAACAGGCCACAGACTGGAACACATGGCTCCGGCATTGCTACCTGGGCCCAGCTCACAGAAAGCCCAGCAGCTAACCACCATTCATGCACCCACATTGGCTCAACCCTGTCCTGATCACCAGTGCTGAGGCGGAGCTGGCAAGACCCGCCCAAAATCTGTAAATGTCCACTCGGCAGAGCTGTGTCCCTGCGGTGGGCCCAAGTACTTTAGCTTCAGGCCCCACTTGTTAGACAACCCTGGCTACGCTTCTATGCCGAGGCACACATCGAGGGTGCGCGTGGATGGACAGTTCAAGGTTGGACTGTATGTTTTTGAGGAATTAAAAAAAATGGCTCCCCCAATTTAACTAAGGTGGGGTGGCTGGATTCATCGCAGGTCTGGGGGTCTAAGAAGCCAGACACTGAACCAAAAGACCACACCAAGGTCTGATCCAGAATATGTCAAATATCTCATGTTGGCATTTTACTAAACAGGGCATGCTTGCTAGAGACTCTTATGTTTAAATGGTGCTAATCTTTTATGCTGATCCAGCAACGTTTAGAGAACTCTGTCCCATTGGCTCAGCAAAAGCCAATCAGTTTTTGTCCTGTGCACTTCCTCCAATTAGGAAAGACACATTTAATGACATTTGCATATTTCACGTTACTATATATTCACTTCCTGTGTTGTTACTTCCCATTGTGTATTCCAGAGCCTCAATGGCATAGCAGAAGATTTGGGGGCTCCCCAGCGTGCCATGCGCTGAGATCCCTCTCCCTAAGCTTGGCAAAAAATCACGGATCGCAGCAAACTCTGGATGGGCCTAGACTTCTACGCTTGCACAATACACATGAGGGTCATGCTGGGGCATGGACACGCTGCTCACTGCACTGGGAGAAAGATATACATATGTGTTTTAATGCATTACACAGCACACTGTGGCAAATTGGCTAAAAAGCTAGAGCCTTTGCAATTGTTTTGTAGAGTAACAACAATCCAAAAATCCAATACATGCAAGTCACCAACCGTGCACAGGACCATTCATGTTTTATTAATGTAATGCTTTGCTATTAAAAATGCCATGTCACAATGAAAAGATATCCAACTGGCTGCACATAATAAATATATTACAGTAAAACATGCCATGCCACATTGTGACATACCTAGACTGCTTCCACCAAAATGCCAGTCGAAGCAATAACACTTATCATGATTATTTTATCACAGATGCCCAGAAAAATATACAATGCCACAGTAAGAAACGACTAGACTGGCTGCATCCAAATGCCAGTCTAGCCAGGTAGTTTCATTAAGCAGGACTGCTTTATCAAAGATGCCCAGTTAAAAAAGTCAAACCAAAGAAATCACTAAACTGGCGCACCAAAATGCCAGTCTAGCCGCTAATGACATATATCAGGCCTGCCTAGCCTGGACATTGATGACAATTTACGATTTAGTGCACAACTCCCACCCTACCACACCCCCTCCCACAACCCCTCTCCCTTCCACTCCCTACCGCAAGCTCCTCGGCCCAGAATTACATCCACGTTCCTCTTCCTCATCCCAGTACTTACTATGAGGCCCTTGCTTCATAGGTAAGTACTGGGATGAGGAAGAGTGGAACTTGGAGTAATGAAGATTACAGGCAACTAAGCCAGGCAGTACCTCCATGTACCTCTACCTCGTCCCAGTATTTGTGTATGAGGCAACGGCCATGCAAACCAAATTAAGCCTCCTCAAAAGCAAAATACTAGCCACTAAACAAGCCCTAACCAGTAGCCATATCCCTATCCCTTCACACGCCACGGATCCCCCCTACCCTTCTCCTTCAAACCCATCCAAGAAAAAGACATCATCAACATTATGAGGAACATCAAACCCTCTAACTGCAAAGGTGATGCATGCCCAGCCTCCATTATCAAAGACTGCACGGAAGCGCTAGCGCCCTTCCTAACAGCCTTCGTTAATGCCTCCTTTACCACAGGGAAAGTCCCTGCCTCCCTCAAGGAAGCTTGGGTCCGACCTCTCTTGAAAAAACCAACTCTCGATCCCACCTCCCCCAACAACTACAGACCTATCACCACTGTCCCATTCCTCCTCAAAATATTGGACAAAGCAGCCTACTTGCAGGTCCAGCATTTCATTGAAGAGAACAAACTCCTTGGACTCTGCCAATCTGGCTTCCGCCCTAGACACGGGACCGAACCCGCCCTACTTGACTTGAAGAACCAAATGGACGATGCTAGAGACATGGGTAAACCAGCACTTCTCCTACTCCTTGACCTATCCGCGGCATTCGACCTCGTGGATCATGGCGTCCTTTGCCACCACCTTTCCTCCACCGCCAAATTCTCCCCAGAGGCCACATCTTGGATCACCTCCTTCTTACAAGACAGAACTATGCAAGTATTCTCTGACCTAGCCGCCGCATCCCCAACTACTATACTTTGTGGTGTACCCCAAGGCTCCTGTCTCTCCCCCACCCTATACAACATCTTCACTCGACCCCTCTTCCTCATCCTCGACGCTATGGGCATCTCATACACCAACTACGCCGACGACACCCAGATCCTCCTCACTCTCACAGGTATCTATGACACCGACTCCCTGACCTTCAACAACCTCTACAACACCATCCAATCCTGGATGGCCGACAACGGACTATGCCTCAACTCTGACAAGACGGAACTCCTCCTGGTAGGTTCCCCCGACACGCTAAAAAGCTAGATGTCCAATTTAGCCACTTCACCATTGACTCCATTAAAATCCCGGTCTCCGATTCTGTCAAAACCCTGGGAGTCTACCTGGACTCCAGCCTATCCATGGATAGACAAGTCAACGCAATAGCATCCACAGGTGCATATCATGCTAAACTTATCAACGCAATCAGGCCCTTTCTATCCAAAGAGAACTGCACCAACATAGCCAGAGCCATCACCGGCTCCAGGCTAGACTACTGCAATGTACTCTTTCTTGGAACCTCCAACAAAAACTTAGCGAGACTACAAGTAATACAGAACAATGCTCTCCGGGCAGCCCAAGGCATTGCTAAAAGAGAACACATCTCTGAAGCCAGGAAACTAGCCCACTGGCTCCCAATAAAGGAAAGGATCGTATTCAAAGCCCTGACACTGACCCACAAGTGCATTCACTTCACTGCTCCTGCCTACCTTTCTCAAAGGATCCACCCTGTCTCCACCACCAGGCCAACCAGATCCCTGTACACCAACATGCTCTCTGTGCCACTAGTGAAAAGAGTAAAAGCGGGTGGGTCCAGCTTCCCCTACCTCGCGCCCACCCTCTGGAATGCCCTACCTCCCACCATCCGTGGCGAGGACTCCCTCACCACCTTCCGCAAAACACTGAAAACTACCCTCTTCACATAAGGACCGACACATCAGCACAAATACTTATCATTTAGGTTTGTAATTATAGCCCAAATGCTATATTTGTAACAACAGTATGATTTCCTGTACTACTCATAATGTGTCAACAATCGCTATCATATGTACCATGTAACTAAGTTATTGCAAGTAACAGCGCCTCAATGCCCCTGGGCTGCTTGCGCGCTATATAAATTTAAATAAATAAAATAAATAAATAAATAAATAAATAAAATACACAACCACTGGGAAGAGGAAGAGTAGGGATATGAGTAATGAAGATTACCAATAAGTAATCCAGGCAATAAATACAAGCACACACCATTCACCATGCACACGCACACACACACACCCAGCCACCCATTCATTCACATGTGCGAATCCCTGCATTTGTTCTTTTTTGCTGTAGCTTTGTCCCTATTAAATGATCCACTGGAGGTTGAGGGGGTGGGTGCAGACGTGCTGTAAGTGGAAGCGGTTAATACCCTGATTCAATGTGGGGTGTGAGAGTCAAGGCCTTACTAGTTTGGGCTATTAGGTGTTGCTTGCGACACCTATGAGACAGAACTATTGCATTGTAGTACAGATAGGCAGGAATGGCATATGAGGGGGGACACACAGGAATGACCTATGAGGGGGGACACCGAAGTGTTGTTTGGTTATGTGCCCATCCATTGCCTGCCCATGCCATGCTAATCCCTATGGCCATTCCCACCCATTCCTGCCTCTGCCCGCCCAAAATACCTCCTCTTGGGAACTCTTTGAGCTCGCTTTAATCAAGCCTTACCATCAGGCTTTGCATTCAAAGTGCCTGCCAGTGTTGTTCAAAACAGTCCTCTGAGAGTTCATGACGTCATAGCAGTTATAAACACTTACCAGGTCTGCCGCCAGCCACTCAATTTATAAGCACTGTGTGTCCTTCACGGAGGTCCTGTTAAAAACAAGCATTGGCAAAGCCACTGAAGTCCCGTTTAAAGCAAGCATTGGCAAAGACAACATTTTTGACTTGCGCAAACGTTTTAAGTTTTTGCCACGCAACCGCCAGGCACAGCCATAGTGGAATAAACTTCCCATTGTTGGTAGCAATGGTGCGAGTTCCTGGGCATCTAATAGCATTGCCTGGCAAAAACTTAAAACGTATGCCCAAGCCAAATATGTTGATCTCATTAAGGAAAGGAAAGGAATTATAAGCAATGTGTAAAAGCAGTGTAAAACAGTTGTAACCCAAATGGCACCTGTCAGGTAGGGGGTTATTGATATATGAATAGGGGGGTTTAGTAAAGGAATTAATAGGAATCATGTGTTTTAACAGTAAAGATGTGCCCGACTGCCCTATAATGGAGTATCATTGGGTTATATATATGAACAAGTGGGTGGCAATGTTTTGCTAGGATCAAAATAAACATAAAGCAGGGCTATATTTCAAAACAACAGTATAACCAATGACGCAGACGAGTATAATGCTACTACTGCCACCTGCACTACGACAGGCATGCTGACCGTATGCCCCACTGTCGCCACGGGGGTAAAAGCGGGCAGATTCACGAGCGCGAATGATGTACCATACATCTGCATCCACTGGACATGACGCACATATGCCCTCACCACTAGGTCAGATATGCATTTATACATGAAGAACTAACAGGGCACTCATTGGACATGGAGAAACCTTCAGGACTAGGCAGCCATCTTCTTTAAAATGGATGCCAAAGAGGCTCAGAGTGGGCCAGTGTAACAAGGCTGAATTCACAAAAACTCTTGCAAAGACAAAGACATTTCCATCGAGTCAAGTCCAAATGACTATATATGCCCTTTTATTTTTAATTTACATGCATTTTACTGTTAGGGTGAGAGTTGTGACAAGTGAAAGCAGCAAAGCGCCCAGAAGTGCATTATAAGCTGAGAAGAGGTTCCTGCCCGAATCACTCGCACAGGTGTATTTCAAATATACAATTCCGGTGTCACTCTAAAATTCCCAAAAAGCTCTTTGCTTTTAAACACTTAGTCCCTTCTGCAGGCGCCCACCTGTTGCACCCTGGGCTGGAACGCCTCCTTTCAGCCCTGCCCACATCATTCTCACCCACCCCTCACGGGAGCTGTTCCCCAGTGTACATTCTGTCCATTTACAGCGCTGTTGGAAAGCATCAAACTGCACACGTGCTGCATAAGTTCTAACCACAGGGCGACCTTCCTCTGGAATATTGGCGCCGAAGTGCAAATAAGCTGAAGAACACGGAAGGGTTGAAAGTGCATGCACTTCACAGTCACTGATTTCTACACCTTTCTGGTGTTAGTGAGGCAAGTGCAGGCTGTGCCCAACAGGCAACAGTAGCGACTTAGAAGCAGCAACAAATAAACCGGTTACCAGGCCGCTGTAGCAACTGCACAGAGCAGGTCCCAGCACTCCGACAGCATCCCCAATATCACACAACAGACCCGAAAGAATGGGCCGCCAGCGGAGATCCAAACCCTACCAACATGGCGGATCCAGGGCTGCGTGGGAAAGCGACGCTCAGATCACATACGTGCATGCATGTACTGGGTCATACATTGCAGATAGCCAGCTGTCAAGCCAAAGAGCATTGCACGACGAGGAGAGACAGTGATACAATTCGAATGATCGCGATTAAGCGTATGCTTGAAAAGGTGATGGAGTGGGGTGAGGACAGGCCATCCCGGCTCAGGAGGGAAAGATGGGTGATGGAGTGGGGTGATGCCGAGGGGTGAGGACAGGCCATCCCGGCTCAGGAGGGAAAGATGGGTGATGGAGTGGGGTGATGCCGAGGGGTGAGGACAGGCCATCCCGGCTCGGCAGGGAAAGATGGGTGATGGAGAGAGGTGATACAGAGGGTTGAGGACGGGCCATCCCGGCTCAGGAGGGAAAGATGAGTGATGGAGAGGGGTGATGCCGAGGGGTGAGGACGGGCCATCCCGGCTCAGGAGGGAAAGATGGGTGATGGAGTGGGGTGATGCCGAGGGGTGAGGACAGGCCATCCCGGCTCGGCAGGGAAAGATGGGTGATGGAGAGAGGTGATACAGAGGGTTGAGGACGGGCCATCCCGGCTCAGGAGGGAAAGATGAGTGATGGAGAGGGGTGATGCCGAGGGGTGAGGACGGGCCATCCCGGCTCAGGAGGGAAAGATGAGTGATGGAGTGGGGTGATACAGAGGGGTGAGGACGGGCCATCCCGGCTCGGCAGGGAAAGATGGGTGATGGAGAGGGGTGATGTCGAGGGGTGAGGACGGGCCATCCCGGCTCAGGAGGGAAAGATGGGTGATGGAGTGGGGTGATGCCGAGGGGTGAGGACAGGCCATCCCGGCTCGGCAGGGAAAGATGGGTGATGGAGAGGGGTGATACAGAGGGTTGAGGACGGGCCATCCCGGCTCAGGAGGGAAAGATGAGTGATGGAGAGGGGTGATACAGAGGGTTGAGGACGGGCCATCCCGGCTCAGGAGGGAAAGATGGCCGATGGAGAGGGGTGATGTCGAGGGGTGAGGACGGGCCATCCCGGCTCGGGAGGGAAAGATGGGTGATGGAGTGGGGTGATGCCGAGGGGTGAGGACAGGCCATCCCGGCTCGGCAGGGAAAGATGGCCGATGGAGAGGGCTGATACAGAGGGTTGAGGACAGGCCATACCGGCTCGGGAGGGAAAGATGGGTGATGGACAGGGCTGATACAGAGGGTTGAGGACAGGCCATCCCGGCTCAGGAGGGAAAGATGGGTGATGGAGTGGGGTGATGCCGAGGGGTGAGGACAGGCCATCCCGGCTCGGCAGGGAAAGATGGGTGATGGAGTGGGGTGATGCCGAGGGGTGAGGACAGGCCATCCCGGCTCAGGAGGGAAAGATGGGTGATGGAGTGGGGTGATGCCGAGGGGTGAGGACAGGCCATCCCGGCTCGGCAGGGAAAGATGGGTGATGGAGAGAGGTGATACAGAGGGTTGAGGACGGGCCATCCCGGCTCACGAGGGAAAGATGAGTGATGGAGAGGGGTGATACAGAGGGTTGAGGACGGGCCATCCCGGCTCAGGACGGAAAGATGGCCGATGGAGAGGGCTGATACAGAGGGTTGAGGACGGGCCATCCCGGCTCAGGAGGGAAAGATGGCCGATGGAGAGGGGTGATACAGAGGGTTGAGGACAGGCCATCCCGGCTCGGGAGGGAAAGATGGGTGATGGAGAGGGCTGATACAGAGGGTTGAGGACAGCCATCCCAGCTCGGGAGGGAAAGATGGGTGATGGAGTGGGGTGATGCCGAGGGGTGAGGACAGGCCATCCAGGCTCAGGAGGGAAAGATGGGTGATGGAGTGGGGTGATGCCGAGGGGTGAGGACAGGCCCTCCCGGCTCAGGAGGGAAAGATGGGTGATGGAGTGGGGTGAGGACAGGCCATCCCGGCTCAGGAGGGAAAGATGAGTGATGGAGAGGGGTGATGCAGAGGGTTGAGGACAGGCCATTCCGGCTCAGGAGGGAAAGATGGCCGATGGAGAGGGCTGATACAGAGGGTTGAGGACGGGCCATCCCGGCTCAGGAGGGAAAGATGGCCGATGGAGTGGGGTGATGCCGAGGGGTGAGGACAGGCCATCCCGGCTCAGGAGGGAAAGATGGGTGATGGAGTGGGGTGATGCCGAGGGGTGAGGACAGGCCATCCCGGCTCAGGAGGGAAAGATGGGTGATGGAGTGGGGTGATGCCGAGGGGTGAGGACGGGCCATCCCGGCTCAGGAGGGAAAGATGAGTGATGGAGTGGGGTGATACAGAGGGTTGAGGACGGGCCATCCCGGCTCAGGAGGGAAAGATGGGTGATGGAGTGGGGTGATGCCGAGGGGTGAGGACGGGCCATCCCGGCCCAGGAGGGAAAGATGAGTGATGGAGTGGGGTGATACAGAGGGTTGAGGACAGGCTATCCCGGCTCAGGAGGGAAAGATGGCCGATGGAGAGGGCTGATACAGAGGGTTAAGGACGGGCCATCCCGGCTCAGGAGGGAAAGATGGCCGATGGAGAGGGGTGATACAGAGGGTTGAGGACAGGCCATCCCGGCTCAGGAGGGAAAGATGGCCGATGGAGAGGGCTGATACAGGGGGTTGAGGACAGCCATCCCGGCTCGGGAGGGAAAGATGGGTGATGGAGAGGGGTGATACAGAGGGTTGAGGACAGGTCATCCCGGCTCAGGAGCAAAAGATGGACACAATCCTGATTCATTTGTCGGTGGTTATATATTGAAAGGTGATATAGAGCGCTGATACCGAGGGTTGAGGACAGGCCATCCCGGCTCGGGAGCGAAAGATGGACCCGATCCTGATTCATTTGTCGGTGGTTATATATTGAAAGGTGATGGAGAGGGATGATACAGAGGGTTTAGGACAGGTCATCCCGGCTCGGGAGGGAAAGATGGGTGACAGAGAGGGCTGATACAGAGGGTTGAGGACAGGCCATCCTGGCTCAGGAGGGAAAGATGGCCGATGGAGAGGACTGATACAGAGGATGAAGACAGGCCATCCCGGGCTCAGGAGGGAAAGATGGCCGATGGAGAGGGGTGATACAGAGGGCTGAGGACAGCCATCCCGGCTCGGGAGGGAAAGATGGGTGATGGAGAGGGGTGATACAGAGGGTTGAGGACAGGCCATCCCAGCTCGGGAGGGAAAGATGGGTGATGGAGAGGGGTGATACAGAGGGTTGAGGACAGGCCATCCCAGCTCTGGAGCGAAAGATGGACCCGATCCTGATTCATTTGTCGGTGGTTATATATTGAAAGGTGATGGAGAGGGATGATACAGAGGGTTTAGGACAGGTCATCCCGGCTCGGGAGGGAAAGATGGGTGATAGAGAGGGCTGATACAGAGGGTTGTGGACAGGCCATCCCAGCTCGGGAGGGAAAGATGGGTGATGGAGAGGGGTGATACAGAGGGTTGAGGACAGGCCATCCCAGCTCTGGAGCGAAAGATGGACCCGATCCTGATTCATTTGTCGGTGGTTGCATATTGAAAGACCATGAAGAGGGGTGATACAGAGGGTTGAGGACAGGCCATCCCGGCTCGGGAGGGAAAGATGGGTGATGGAGAGGGCTGATACAGAGGGTTGAGGACAGGCCATCCCGGCTTGGGAGGGAAAGATGGGTGATGGAGAGGGCTGATACAGAGGGTTGAGGACAGGTCATCCCGGCTCAGGAGGGAAAGATGGCCGATGGAGAGGGGTGATACAGAGGGTTGAGGACAGGCCATCCCGGCTCGGGAGGGAAAGATGGGTGATGGAGAGGGCTGATACAGAGGGTTGAGGACAGGCCATCCTGGCTCGGGAGGGAAAGATGGCCGATGGAGAGTGGTGATACAGAGGGTTGAGGACAGGCCATCCCGGCTCGGGAGGGAAAGATGGCCGATGGAGAGGGCTGATACAGAGGGTTGAAGACAGGCCATCCCGGCTCGGGAGGGAAAGATGGGTGATGGAGAGGGCTGATACAGAGGTTTGAGGCAGGCCATACCGGCTCGGGAGGGAAAGATGGGTGATGGAGAGGGCTGATACAGAGGGTTGAGGACAGGCCATCCCGGCTCAGGAGTGAAAGATGGACCCGATTCATTTGTCTGTGGTTGCGCAGCTATGGCCCCGTTGAGGTGATTTGCTTCCTTTGAGGTTCACATGATCTGACCTTTCTAACTGCACTGTTGAGGCCCTGAGTTCAGAGACGTCATTTGGGGGTCACCAGAGGTCGCAAGTGCGACCTCGGAGGTCTCTCTTGCGACCTGTGTGGTCTCCCTTGCGACCTCTAAAAATGTCTTTTTATTTTTTTATTTATTTTTGCATTGCATTGCAAGCTCCTGGGCTGTGGCCAGCACCATGTGGTTCTTTAATTCTGGAGTGGCTGGCTTTCTTGTTCAGGCCTCTTAAAAAAAGAAGAAAAACATGAGGAGTGCCACAAGTCTAATACTTTCAGCACTGACCCTAAATAAGAAAGAATAGGAATGCCAAATAATGGGTCTTTCTGGAATTCTATACAATAATTGCTAGACTCATTAAAGGTTTATTTCAGGCACACTTCAGGGGGTGAGTCACTGATTTAGTCTGTTCTCAACCGCCTCAACTCAGCCTTTCATCCTTCTGAGGTCGATAAATGGGTACCAACACAGGTTGGGTGATATTGGGTGTATATTTCTTCTATGTAAAGCACTTAAGCTTAAGTGCTATATAATAACACATCATTATCATTTGATCATGGACGTCTGCTTGCATTCACAGTAATTTGATAATATGGGCCTATACACACTGATCTTAAAGATACATATGGCGATCCATTCTTGCATGAAATGTACATCACATTATAGTGGTATCGTAACCATATTTTTTGTAGTGTACAATGCTATGCGATAGCACTTCCTGTTTTGTCAACAAGTGAAAGGTCGTGTTCCATCGCTTCCCGCGATATCACTTTGGGGTGGGGTCAAATGACATCACTTCCTGTGATGTCATCAGGGGGTCAAGGGTCGTGTGACGTCACTTCCGCTACCCCTGGCATTTTGGTGCAATGACGTCCCTGCCTGAGTTTGCATCAGAGATTCGGTCCTCTGCCTTCAACTGCCGTGAGTACCATGGGAAGATTGGACTTCAACCTTTCCAGCCTGCACGCTTCTAGACCTGCCTCATCCTCTATGCACAAATGAAAAGGATGCCCCCAGAGTCGAACTGGGGCAGAAAATTAGCCCATATTGTATATGAAAATGTGCGTATTTCCTGGCGCACTGTCTGAGTAGAACCCAAGGGGGAGCTTTTTGTAAAATGTGTTGGAAATTGTACATTTGAAGGAATATTTGTTCCGTGACATTGGTCCAAACTAACAGCCGCGTGGAGGAGTATCTGATCAGGGTGGCCTCCTGTGACCAGAGCACTGGGCCACATCAGTATTTTAGTCCCACACTTCCAGTGTGGCCATTTTGCCACAGCAGGCATCTGGATGTGGCTCTCCTTAATGTAGGTGGACGTCGATCTCGGTCGAACAGTCGGAACCTCTGCCCTGCAGATTTGCAAATCTGTTCAGTCACCTGTATGGATCCCGTCACCCATATAGACTGAATCACATACATGACTGCAGTTGTGTGCATTGTGAACTCTGGTGCAAGGGGATTGCCTGGAATAACATCGATAGACCATCTTATTGCAATTAGAAGTGAACTTCTTTCACAACCTCCCCCTACGCGTTCCTTATAAATATAATGAGTTGGTAGGAAATAGCCGGCGATTGCAGGTCAGGATAACCTCTCTCCAAAATGTAGGCTTCGTATTTCGGCTTTGTTTTTAGCAACTGTAGGCCGGGATACTTTCCATAACTTCTCTCAGAAATGTAGGCTTTGTTTTTAGCGACTGCGGGCTGGGATACTTTCCGTAACTTCTCTCAGAAATGTAGGCTTCGTTTTCAGCGACTGCAGTTCAGGAAACTTTCCATAACTTCTCTCAGAAACGTAGGCTTCGTTTTTAGCAACTGCCGGTCTGGATACTTTCCATAACTTCCCTCAGAAATGTAGGCTTTGTTTTTAGCGACTGCAGGTCTGCATACTTTCCATAACTTCTCTCAGAAAGGCAGGCTTCATTTTTAGCGACTGCGGGCCGGGATACTTTCTATAACTTCTCTCAGAAATGTAGGCTTTGTTTTTAGCGACTGCAGGTCAGGATACTTTCCATAACTTCTCTCAGAAATGTACGCTTCGTTTTCAGTGACTGCAGACCAGGGTACTTCCCATAACTTCTCTCAGAAATGTAGGCTTTGTTTTTAGCGACTGCAGGCCGGGATACTTCCCATAACTTCTCTCAGAAATGTAGGCTTTGTTTTTAGCAACTGCAGGCCGGGATACTTTCCATAACTTCTCTCAGAAATGTAGGCTTTGTTTTTAGCAACTGCAGGCCGGGATACTTTCCATAACTTCTCTCAGAAATGTAGGCTTAATTTTTAGCGACTGCAGGTCAGGATACTTTCCATAACTTCTCTCAGAAATGTAGGCTTTGTTTTTAGCGACTGCAAGCCAGGACACTTTCTATGACATCTCTCAGAAATGTAGGGTTTAGTTTTAGCGACTGCAGGTCTGGACACTTTCCATAACTTCTCTCAGAAATGTAGGCTTTATTTTTAGCGACCGCAGGTCGGGATGCTTTCCATAACTTCTCTCAGAAATGATTCAGGCTTTGTTTTTAGCGACTATGGGCCAAGATACTTTCCATAACTTGTCTCAGAAATGAAGCCTTTGTTTTTAGAAACTGCCGGCCAGGATACTTTCCATAACTTCTTTCAGAAATGTAGGGCTTTATTTCTAGCGACTGCTGGCCAGGACACTTTCCATAACTTCTCTCAGAAATGTAGGCTTTGTTTTTAGCGACTATCGGCCAAGATACTTTCCATAACTTCTCTCAGAAATGTAGCCTTTGTTTTTAGAAACTGCGTGCTAGGATACTATCCATAACGTCTCTCAGAAATGTAGCCTTTGTTTTCAGAAACTGCGTGCCAGGATACTTTCCATAACTTCTCCCAGAAATGTAGGCTTCATTTTTAGCGACTGCAGGTCAGGATACTTTCCATAACTTCTCTCAGAAATGTTGGTTTTATTTTTAGCGACTGCAACCCAGGACACTTTCCATATCTTCTCTCGGAAATGTAGGCTTCGTTTTTAGAGACTGCAGGCCAGGACACTTTCCATAACTTCTCTCAGAAATGTAGGCTTTGTTTTTAGCGACTGTGGGCCAGTATACTTCCCATACCCTCTCTCAGAAATGATTCAGGCTTTGTTTTTAGCGACTATGGGCCAAGATACTTTCCATAACTTGTCTCAGAAATGAAGCCTTTGTTTTTAGAAACTGCCGGCCAGGATACTTTCCATAACTTCTTTCAGAAATGTAGGGCTTTATTTCTAGCGACTGGTGGCCAGGACACTTTCCATAACTTCTCTCAGAAATGTAGGCTTTGTTTTTAGCGACTTTCGGCCAAGATACTTTCCATAACTTCTCTCAGAAATGTAGCCTTTGTTTTTAGAAACTGCGTGCTAGGATACTATCCATAACGTCTCTCAGAAATGTAGCCTTTGTTTTCAGAAACTGCGTGCCAGGATACTTTCCATAACTTCTCCCAGAAATGTAGGCTTCATTTTTAGCGACTGCAGGTCAGGATACTTTCCATAACTTCTCTCAGAAATGTTGGTTTTATTTTTAGCGACTGCAACCCAGGACACTTTCCATATCTTCTCTCAGAAATGTAGGCTTCGTTTTTAGAGACTGCAGGCCAGGACACTTTCCATAACTTCTCTCAGAAATGTAGGCTTTATTTTTAGCGACCGCAGGTCGGGATGCTTTCCATAACTTCTCTCAGAAATGATTCAGGCTTTGTTTTTAGTGACTATGGGCCAAGATACTTTCCATAACTTGTCTCAGAAATGAAGCCTTTGTTTTTAGAAACTGCCGGCCAGGATACTTTCCATAACTTCTTTCAGAAATGTAGGGCTTTATTTCTAGCGACTGCTGGCCAGGACACTTTCCATAACTTCTCTCAGAAATGTAGGCTTTGTTTTTAGCGACTATCGGCCAAGATACTTTCCATAACTTCTCTCAGAAATGTAGCCTTTGTTTTTAGAAACTGCGTGCTAGGATACTATCCATAACGTCTCTCAGAAATGTAGCCTTTGTTTTCAGAAACTGCGTGCCAGGATACTTTCCATAACTTCTCCCAGAAATGTAGGCTTCATTTTTAGCGACTGCAGGTCAGGATACTTTCCATATCTTCTCTCAGAAATGTAGGCTTCGTTTTTAGAGACTGCAGGCCAGGACACTTTCCATAACTTCTCTCAGAAATGTAGGCTTTGTTTTTAGCGACTGTGGGCCAGGACACTTTCTATAACATCTCTCAGAAATGTAGGGTTTAGTTTTAGCGACTGCAGGTCTGGACACTTTCCATAACTTCTCTCAGAAATGTAGGCTTTATTTTTAGCGACCGCAGGTCGGGATGCTTTCCATAACTTCTCTCAGAAATGATTTAGGCTTTGTTTTTAGCAACTATGGGCCAAGATACTTTCCATAACTTGTCTCAGAAATGTAGCCTTTGTTTTTAGAAACTGCCGGCCAGGATACTTTCCATAACTTCTTTCAGAAATGTAGGGCTTTATTTTTAGCGACTGCTGGCCAGGACACTTTCCATAACTTCTCTCAGAAATGTAGGCTTTGTTTTTAGCGTCTATCGGCCAAGATACTTTCCATAACTTCTCTCAGAAATGTAGCCTTTGTTTTTATAAACTGCGTGCTAGGATACTATCCATAACGTCTCTCAGAAATGTAGCCTTTGTTTTCAGAAACTGTGTGCCAGGATACTTTCCATAACTTCTCTCATAATTGTAGGCTTAATGTTTAGCGACTGTGGGCCAGTATACTTTCCATAACTTCTCTCAGATATGTAGGCTTTGTTTTTAGCGACTGCATGTCAGGATACTTTCCATAACTTCTCTCAGAAATATAGGCTTTGTTTTTAGTGACTGCAGGTCAGGAAACTTTCCATAACTTCTCTCAGAAATGTAGTCTTTGTTTTTGGCGACTGCAGGCCAGGATACTTTCCATAACTTCTCTCACAAATGTAGGCTTCGTTTTTAGCGACTGCAGGCCAGGATACTTTCCATAACTTCTCTCACACTTGAAGGCTTCGTTTTTAGCGACTGTGGGCCAGTATACTTTCCATAACTTCTCTCAGAACTGTAGGCTTAGATTTTAGCGACTGCAGGTCAGGATACTTTTCATAACTTCTCTCAGAAATGTTGGTTTTATTTTTAGCGACTGCAACCCAGGACACTTTCCATATCTTCTCTCAGAAATGTAGGCTTTGTTTTTAGCGACTGCAAGCCAGGACACTTTCTATAACATCTCTCAGAAATGTAGGGTTTAGTTTTAGCGACTGCAGGTCTGGACACTTTCCATAACTTCTCTCAGAAATGTAGGCTTAGATTTTAGCGACTGCAGGTCAGGATACTTTCCATAACTTCTCTCAGAAATGTTGGTTTTATTTTTAGCGACTGCAACCCAGGATACTTTCCATAACTTCTCTCAGAAATGTAGGCTTTGTTTTTAGCGATTGCAAGCCAGGACACTTTCTATAACATCTCTCAGAAATGTAGGGTTTAGTTTTAGCGACTGCAGGTCTGGACACTTTCCATAACTTCTCTCAGAAATGTAGGCTTTATTTTTAGCGACCGCAGGTCGGGATGCTTTCCATAACTTTTCTCAGAAAGGATTCAGGCTTTGTTTTTAGCGACTATGGGCCAAGATACTTTCCATAACTTGTCTCAGAAATGTAGCCTTTGTTTTTAGAAACTGCCGGCCAGGATACTTTCCATAACTTCTTTCAGAAATGTAGGGCTTTACTTCTAGCGACTGCTGGCCAGGACACTTTCCATAACTTCTCTCAGAAATGTAGGCTTTGTTTTTAGCGACTATCGGCCAAGATACTTTCCATAACTTCTCTCAGAAATGTAGCCTTTGTTTTTAGAAACTGCGTGCTAGGATACTATCCATAACGTCTCTCAGAAATGTAGCCTTTGTTTTCAGAAACTGCGTGCCAGGATACTTTCCATAACTTCCCCAGAAATGTAGGCTTCATTTTTAGCGACGGCAGGTCAGGATACTTTCCATAACTTGTCTCAGAAATGTAGCCTTTGTTTTTAGAAATTGCCGGCCAGGATACTTTCCATAACTTCTTTCAGAAATGTAGGGCTTTATTTTTAGCGACTGCTGGCCAGGACACTTTCCATAACTTCTCTCAGAAATGTAGGCTTTGTTTTTAGCGTCTATCGGCCAATATACTTTCCATAACTTCTCTCAGAAATGTAGCCTTTGTTTTCAGAAACTGTGTGCCAGGATACTTTCCATAACTTCTCTCAGAATTGTAGGCTTAATTTTTAGCGACTGTGGGCCAGTATACTTTCCATAACCTCTCTCAGATATGTAGCCTTTGTTTTTAGCGACTGCATGTCAGGATACTTTCCAGAATTTCTCTCAGAAATGTAGGCTTTATTTTTAGCAACTGCAGGCCAGGACACTTTCCATAACTTCTCTCAGAAATATAGGCTTTGTTTTTAGCGACTGCAGGCCAGGATACTTTCCATAACTTCTCTCACAAATGTAGGCTTCATTTTTAGCGACTGCAGGCCAGGATACTTTCCATAACTTCTCTCACACTTGAAGGCTTCGTTTTTAGCGACTGTGGGCCAGTATACTTTCCATAACTTCTCTCAGAACTGTAGGCTTAGATTTTAGCGACTGCAGGTCAGGATACTTTCCATAACTTCTCTCAGAAATGTTGGTTTTATTTTTAGCGACTGCAACCCAGGACACTTTCCATATCTTCTCTCAGAAATGTAGGCTTTGTTTTTAGCGACTGCAAGCCAGGACACTTTCTATAACATCTCTCAGAAATGTAGGGTTTAGTTTTAGCGACTGCAGGTCTGGACACTTTCCATAACTTCTCTCAGAAATGTAGGCTTTATTTTTAGCGACCGCAGGTCGGGATGCTTTCCATAACTTCTCTCAGAAATGATTCAGGCTTTGTTTTTAGCGACTATGGGCCAAGATACTTTCCATAACTTGTCTCAGAAATGTAGCCTTTGTTTTTAGAAACTGCCGGCCAGGATACTTTCCATAACTTCTTTCAGAAATGTAGGGCTTTATTTCTAGCGACTGCTGGCCAGGACACTTTCCATAACTTCTCTCAGAAATGTAGGCTTTGTTTTTAGCGACTATCGGCCAAGATACTTTCCATAACTTCTCTCAGAAATGTAGCCTTTGTTTTTAGAAACTGCATGCTAGGATACTATCCATAACGTCTCTCAGAAATGTAGCCTTTGTTTTCAGAAACTGCGTGCCAGGATACTTTCCATAACTTCCCCAGAAATGCAGGCTTCATTTTTAGCGACTGCAGGTCAGGATACTTTCCATAACTTCTCTCAGAAATGTTGGTTTTATTTTTAGCGACTGCAACCCAGGACACTTTCCATATCTTCTCTCAGAAATGTAGGCTTTGTTTTTAGAGACTGCAAGCCAGGACACTTTCCATAACTTCTCTCAGAAATGTAGGCTTTGTTTTTAGCGACTGTGGGCCAGTATACTTCCCATACCCTCTCTCAGAAATGTAGGCTCTGTTTTTAGCGATGGCAGGTCCGGACACTTTCCATAACTTCTCTCAGAAATGTAGGCTTTGTTTTTAGCGACTGCAGGTCAGGATACTTTCCATAACCTCTCTCAGAAATGTAGGCTTTGTTTTTAGTGGCTTTGGGCCAAGATACTTTCCATAACTTTTCTCAGAAATGTTGGCTTTATTTTTAGCGACTGCATGTCAGGATACTTTCCATAACTTCTCTCAGAAATGTAGGCTTTGTTTTTAGCGACTGCATGTCAGGATAAATTCCATAACTTCTCTCAGAAATGTAGGCGCTGTTTTTAGCGACTGCAGGCCAGGATACTTTCCATAACTTCTCTCAGAAATGTAAGCTTCGTTTTTAGTGACGTCGGGCCACGATACTTTCCATAACTTCTCTCAGAAATATAGGCTTTTTTTTTAGTGACTGTGGGCTATGATACTTCCCATAACTTCTCTCAGAAATATAGGCTTTGTTTTTAGCGACTGAGGGCCAGGAAACTTTCCATAACTTCTCTCAGAAATGTAAGCTTCGTTTTTAGCGACTTCGGGCCAGGATACTTTCCATAACTTCTCTCAGAAATGTAGGCTTTGTTTTTAGCGACTGTGGGCCAGGATACTTTCCATAACTTCTCTCAGAAATATAGGCTTTGTTTTTAGTGACTTTGGGCCAAGATACTTTCCATAACTTTTCTCAGAAATGTTGGCTTTATTTTTAGCGACTGCATGTCAGGATACTTTCCATAACTTCTCTCAGAAATGTAGGCTTTGTTTTTAGCGACTGCAGGTCAGGATAATTTCCATAACTTCTCTCAGAAATGTTGGCGCTGTTTTTAGCGACTGCAGGCCAGGATACTTTCCATAAATTCTCTCAGAAATATAGGCTTTGTTTTTAGCGACTGCAAGCCAGGACACTTTCTATAACATCTCTCAGAAATGTAGGGTTTAGTTTTAGCGACTGCAAGTCTGGACACTTTCCATAACTTCTCTCAGAAATGTAGGCTTTATTTTGAGCGACCGCAGGTCGGGATGCTTTCCATAACTTCTCTCAGAAATGATTTAGGCTTTGTTTTTAGCAACTATGGGCCAAGATACTTTCCATAACTTGTCTCAGAAATGTAGCCTTTGTTTTTAGAAACTGCCGGCCAGGATACTTTCCATAACTTCTTTCAGAAATGTAGGGCTTTATTTTTAGCGACTGCTGGCCAGGACACTTTCCATAACTTCTCTCAGAAATGTAGGCTTTGTTTTTAGCGTCTATCGGCCAAGATACTTTCCATAACTTCTCTCAGAAATGTAGGCTTTGTTTTTAGCGACTGCATATCAGGATACTTTCCAGAATTTCTCTCAGAAATGTAGGCTTTATTTTTAGCGACTGCAGGCCAGGACACTTTCCATAACTTCTCTCAGAAATATAGGCTTTTTTTTTAGTCACTGCAGTTCAGGACACTTTCCATAACTTCTCTCAGAAATGTAGGCTTTGTTTTTAGCAACTGCAGGCCAGGATACTTTCCATAACTTCTCTCACAAATGTAGGCTTCGTTTTTAGCGACTGCAGGTCAGGATAATTTCCATAACTTCTCTCAGAAATGTAGGCGCTGTTTTTAGCGACTGCAGGCCAGGATACTTTCCATAACTTCTCTCAGAAATGTAAGCTTCGTTTTTAGTGACTTCGGGCCAGGATACTTTCCATAACTTCTCTCAGAAATGTAGGCTTTGTTTTTAGTGACTTCGGGCCAGGATACTTTCCATAACTTGTCTCAGAAATGTAGGCTTTGTTTTTAGCGACTGTGGGCCAGGATACTTTCCATAACTTCTCTCAGAAATGTAGGCTTTGTTTTTAGCGACTGCATGTCAGGATACTTTCCATAACTTCTCTCAGAAATATAGGCTTTGTTTAGTACAAACACTGGGCCAGGTACAAAAAAACGCAGCCCACATACGCTCATTTGGGGCCTTTCATGACTGTTTGTGTGCTATGTGGGGTGCATTGTTTGAGAAACTGTGGCACGCAGCCTGGCACGCAGACTCAGGAGATAACTGTGCACGCTTCCGGAGAATCTAACTAGATAATGTTAATGTTAAAGGATATTTATATCGCGCACTATCACCACCCTAGTGGTCCCCTGGTGCTCTCATGCATCCTGCACCAATGGAAACCTTGGAAACCAAAAGGCGATTACGTTTACAGCAACAAGTTCACCGTCGCCTACATCGGCAACGCAAGCGAAATGTGGTGATGAAACCATCTCACTACCTTCCATTGGACAGCGAATGTTAATAACTCATCTACACAGCTGCGTATTGTGGCCGCCATAGCCTGGTTTGTGTAGAGGTGAATGGTGACCGCGACGAGGGTGGCAGCCATGGTGTCGCCTGTGGTGAGAAGGAAACAAGGCCAAGGAGAGTGGGAAAGAGCGGGACACGTCAGAGTGGGGAAAAGGTTCAGACTTGACTCACAACATGGGGTGTGTTAAACCGGAAGTGAAAGTGACAATGGGCGTTGGGGTGAATTTGCTGGTGCTTCCATCGGAAGAAAATGTAAACAAAAGAACGTCTGAGAGCGTCCTTTATTGGCCGGCAGATCTTTCTGAGAGGCCCTGGTGGTGGTATTACTTTAAGTCATGCTGTGGCGGCGTGATGACCTGTGCTCGAGGGGTTATCTGGAGTTGTCGGGGTGCTCAGCAGATAACCATATGGAATAGATGCCCTTCTGCTGGTACCCCGATGGGAATCGGCTAAAGCCAAGCCGCTGAGGGAGGTGTCAGAGTCAGGGATCGGCAGTGGGTAGAGTGATAAGCGCATTGAAAAGGGTGCATTTAGCTGAGGCAGAGGTGGAAAGTTGGTTCTTTAAGGTACACTTTCTCTCCTGTCACTTGTTTGATGAGCTATCAAAAAAAAAGGGCCTTTGTTGCAAAGTTGCTCTGTCAGGCGACTCCTTACAATTCCTGATTAATTTGTTTGAATTAGCTTCTCTTACACAAAATTAGATTTGTTGTTGCAGGTCTCTGGAATATGGTGGTAAAAAAGGCCAAACCGTCACAAATTACTTGGAAAATGAGGGATGTACTCCACGACTCTGCACCATTTGATGTAAATGCTGTATTGCGGTGATCATTCTTAGTCCAAACGCCCTCTCCATGATGACACGTGTTTCGGCTCGGCTGAGCCTTTATCAAATCAGGGCTAATACAGCAAGTCTTTGAGCGAAAAGATTAAGGTGATGTATTATCAGGTAATTCATAGAAGGGTTGGATCCCAAGGTTCAAATTTCCTGCAACTCCTGTCCCACGCGTCGGCTGAAACGGATTCCCGAGCCGAAACATGTGTAATCATGGAGAGGGCGTTTTGACTAAGAATCATCTCTGCAATACAGTATTTACATCAAAAGGCGCAGAGTCGTGGAGTACATCCCTTATTTTTCCAAGTTGTTTGATGAGCTGCTGGGCAGCTGGTCAATTCAGAAGAGACCAGAAGTCGGGTCCGCTTCTCCAAAGACACCTGAGAAAATGCTGATTATTCAGATTACAAACTGTAGCACCACCTGTTGGCTACAGGTTAGCACAGAGATTCGGAACAGAGCCAGAGAACTGAACATTACATTCAGGAATAGAACGTGACCCAAAGGGATAATGTCCAAAGACCTAAAGAGAGCATGTTAGCTCAAGAGGTAGCCTCATCTTTCACGTAACACGTTACATATGAGGACGTAAAAGTACAACGAGGTGGACGTCAACTTTCAGCAAGCCCTGTACACCCCCCATGAAAAGCAGTCAGGTGGATACATGGTTCCCTGGAATCGAATGCGAGAAGTCGACATCGCTCTGGTGATCGGTGTGATCGGAGCCGTGCAGAGGATTACGGAGAAGTCAAAGATCCTGTGAGGGTTGGCTTGATAGCTCGTTTCACAGCTAGGAAATAGGACAGGAAGCAGGTGAGACAGGTGCAAAGTTGCGGGAAAGGTGTTGCGTAAACATTATGCTTTGTTCTAAGCGGGGGAGTTACCAGGAAGTTCATCCCTGATCCTTAGCTGAGGACTATGCGTCGAGTACACTGTGCTGGGCCTGAATGATTCCTGGCAGGTCCGACGACCCACCACCACCAACCTCACCATCAACATCACCAAAGCCCGCCACACCCAAGATTCGAGCATGGTAGCATGAATAGAGTGGTATAAAATCCTTCATAGGATAACTTCTCCGACCTGCTGGAAGAACTTTCGTTCTTCTCCGCACCCCTTATTACAGCGGACTTCATCGCCATCTTTGAGGATGAGATCCAAGCATCTTCCAAGGAATTCATCACCTATGGCCAATGCCCTAAAGTGGGAATACTTTACAACAGGCGCATAACAAGGGACAGCAAGTACACAGTCCTCTAGCGTGGAGTCGCAGTAGGCATTGTCCACGTGCTCCTGGTCACAGGGTTCGACCAGTATGAAATTCTTCTTCCCATCATGCTGCCGGATTACCAGATCAAACCACACTCCCGGCATGGAAATAGCACGGAACCGCTCCCAAAAGAAACTCCTTAATTGCCTTTTTAGAGATATGATAGGTTATTTATAATGCACTTAATACCCAGAGGTTTCACAGCGCTGGCCCAGGGATCGAACCTGTGTTGCTCCGTGTCGTCTAGGTTCCAGGGCGAGCACGTTGCACCTGAGCTATCCTCCCGAGACAAGGAAGTTGCAGATTTGACACCCAGACACCAACCAACTCTCTCCTCACCACCGGCTGCGATGAATAATGCAACAGGTGGACTCCTGCACCATAAAACACACACAACAGGCTAAACCACCTGAACGATATCAAGTGCAACACACTCTCCGTCCAGAAGGAAGTGAACAGGTGGAAGCTACAAGTGCAATGCTCCTCTCTACTGGACCAAGAAGTGTCCAAAGGGGGACAGAGCGATTGTCTAACTATCCCTACCTATAAGACGCTATTCTTAGGCTGCGCAGGTGTGCCGCTGATCTAAAGGTGGACATCAGAAGAAAAGGACCAGCGCTGTACAATATGCATGTGTTGCTTTTAGAAAAATGTACACCGATGCCTGCGAATTACAGATCACTTCATTCACCCAACAAAAAACAACTAATTCTTACATAAAAGAGGGGGCTGGTCCAATGGCACTAGACCACTTGCGGCAAAACCTACTTTTATTGGCCAGTAGTCTGTGTGTCCGTGTATCCCATGCCCCAATTAGAAGAGCTTAGAATCTAGAGAAGACTTCTAATCAGATCCATGGGGGACAATCGAGGAAGGCTCTGTCCCCATGGATCAGATAACAGACATTACATTTGCTCCAGTTTGTGTTGTCTACCGGTTTCAGCGGTACTAGTTACTAGGCCCACCTTCATCAGGGCAGGCTTCTTTAAAAATGACAATGAGTGGATACTCAGTAGCCTACTGTTTGGCACATGTGTAAGGTAAATTTACATTGCGGTTTACCATGGCCCTGAGTTACCGTACAGTGGTCTCCAACTATTTTTGTGTAGGGCCACCACAATTCTTAACGCAGCACCAGAATCTGTCAATATGCCATCTCTCCGCCAGGACCCGAAAGCTTGCAGTTCCTACGGCTCGCCGGGATCTCTCTCTCGCGGTGAAGGCTGTCAGTCTGGCAGCCTTCCATACCCCACTGCAGCAAGGACCCAAGCACTCCCACGGTAAGTCATGGCACCTCGAAAAAACATGGACAGAAGATGGGTGGCAGAAATCGAAGGAGTCCGAGGTGTTACTGGAACTCAAACAAAGTAAAATCATGAACCTGTTCAAAACAAGGCAGAACCACTCCCTCCCCCAAGTCCCCCCAACTCAACAACGTTTTGATGGACCAGTTACCCTCGTTACAGGAAAGATTCAACAACTCGGAGCATCAAACATTGAGGTACACCCTCAGTCTCAGAGGCTCCCCTTGCATCAAGACAAGACACATGCTTTGCACTTGCCAACAGCCCAGGAGATGAACACAAAGGCATAGCAAGGACTCGAGTGATCACTCCAGTGCTGCCATTGGCCCGAGCCACACAGACATCTTGTGCACCCCCATCACCACCCTCACCAGCAGCTCCCACTAATCGCACCCAGTGGCCCCAGCTATAAAACCCTCCCTAGTCACTGCCTCCAAAAACCATCACTGCATGCACGTGGCAACCAGATACATGTCAATCAGAGTTCCACCCCAACATGGGTCAGAGAAATCCCTAATCTCAGTGTGGGGCGCCTGGCAAGGCCGAGCACAATAAGGGTCCCCCAGAGCCATCCCTGCTGAATGTGGGGTAGCCCAAGGATATCCCTTCTGACTTGCTGGAGCGAATGGCAAGGCCAAGCGCACTAAAGGGCCCCCAGACCCATTCTTGCTGAATGTGGAGTCCCCCAAGGATATCCCTTCTGACCTGCTGGGGCGACTGGCAAGGCCGAGCACACTAAGAATCCCCCAGACCCATCCCTGCTGAATGTGGAGTCCCCCAAGGATATCCCTTCTGACCTGCTGAGGCGACTGGCAAGGCTGAGCACACTAAGGGTCCCCAGACCCATCCCTGCTGAATGTGGAGTCCCCCAAGGATATCTCTTCTGACCTGCTGGGGCGACTGGCAAGGCCGAGCACACTAAGGGTCCCCCAGAGCCATCCTTGCTGAATGTGGAGACCCCCAAGGATATCCCTTCTGACCTGCTGGGGCGACTGGCAAGGCCAAGCACAATAAGGGTCCCCCAGAGCCATCCTTGCTGAATGTGGAGTCCCCCAAGGATATCCCTTCTGACCTGCTGGGGCGACTGGCAAGGCCAAGCACAATAAGGGGCCCCTAGACCCATCCTTGCTGAATGTGGAGTCCCCCAAGGATATCCCTTATGACCTGCTGAGGCGACTGGCAAGGCTGAGCACACTAAGGGTCCCCAGACCCATCCCTGCTGAATGTGGGGTACCCCAAGGATATCCCTTCTGACCTGCTGGGGCGACTGGCAAGGCCAAGCACAATAAGGGTCCCCCAGACCCATCCTTGGTGAATTTGGAGTCCCCCAAGGATATCCCTTCTTGCCTGCTGGGGTGACTGGCAAGGCCGAGCACACTAAGGGTCCCCCAGACCCATCCCTGCTGAATGTGGGGTACACCAAGGATATCCCTTCTGACCTGCTGAGGCGACTGGCAAGGCCGAGCACACTAAGGGTCCCCCAGACCCATCCCTGCTGAATGTGGGGTACCCCAAGGATATCCCTTCTGACCTGCTGAGGCGACTGGCAAGGCCGAGCACACTAAGGGGCCCCCAGACCCATCCTTGCTGAATGTGGAGTCCCCCAAGGATATCCCTTCTGACCTGCTGGGGTGACTGGCAAGGCCGAGCACACTAAGGGTCCCCCAGACCCATCCCTGCTGAATGTGGGGTACCCCAAGGATATCCCTTCTGACCTGCTGGGGCGACTGGCAAGGCGAAGCACACTAAGGGGCCCCCAGACCCATCCTTGCTGAATGTGGAGTCCACCAAGGATATCCCTTCTGACCTGCTGAGGCAACTGGCAAGGCTGAGCACAATAAGGGGCCCCCAGACCCATCCTTGCTGAATGTGGAGTCCACCAAGGATATCCCTTCTGACCTGCTGAGGCGACTGGCAAGGCTGAGCACAATAAGGGGCCCCCAGACCCATCCTTGCTGAATGTGGAGTCCCCCAAGGATATCCCTTCTGACCCGCTGGGGCGACTGGTAAGGCCAAGCACACTAAGGGTCCCCCAGACCCATCCTTGCTGAATTTGGAGTCCCCCAAGGATATCCCTTCTTGCCTGCTGGGGTGACTGGCAAGGCCGAGCACACTAAGGGTCCCCCAGAGCCATGCTTGCTGAATGTGGAGTCCCCCAAGGATATCCCTTCTTGCCTGCTGGGGTGACTGGCAAGGCCGAGCACACTAAGGGTCCCCCAGAGCCATCCTTGCTGAATGTGGAGTCCACCAAGGATATCCCTTCTGACCTGCTGGGGTGACTGGCAAGGCCGAGCACACTAAGGGTCCCCCAGACCCATCCCTGCTGAATGTGGAGTCCCCCAAGGATATCCCTTCTGACCTGCTGGGGTGACTGGCAAGGCCGAGCACACTAAGGGTCCCCCAGAGCCATCCTTGCTGAATGTGGAGTCCCCCAAGGATATCCCTTCTTGCCTGCTGGGGTGACTGGCAAGGCCGAGCACACTAAGGGTCCCCCAGACCCATCCTTGCTGAATGTGGAGTCCCCCAAGGATATCCCTTCTTGCCTGCTGGGGTGACTGGCA